>NC_044203.1:2113746-2184267 GCF_900880675.1 Sparus aurata | reverse complement strand
TTTATATATATAACCTTTTTTATATAATAAAATGTTATATATACATATAAAATGTTATATAAATATAACATTTTTTATATTTAACAATTTATATATATATAATTTTATACATGATTATAAATAATTATCAATATATAATTATCCAATATAATTAATAATGTAATTTTATACATATATAGTTATATATAATTACATATAATTACATATGGTTATATAAATTATAAATATATATATACATATGTGTGTATATATAAATGTATATATATGATTATGTGTATACACATATGTAATATATTATAAAATATGAACTATATACTGTTAACATTTTTTTACACACAGTATATATACATATACTTATTATATAATATAATTATATACATATAATTATATATAAGTATATATATATATAAATGTATATATACATATGTGTATATATATGCATGTGTATATATACATATGTGTATATATGTACACATATGTAATATACTTATAAAAAGATAATGAAATACATATTGTGAAAAAAATATATACACACAGTATATATACATATAATATACATATATATACTTATACATACATATATACACACAGACATATATATACACACATATATATATACACACACATATATATATACACACACATATATATATACACACACATATATATATACACACACATATATATATATATATATATATATATATATACACATATATATATATATATATATATATATATATATATACACACACATATATATACACACACATATATATATATATATATATATATACAGATTTTTTCTCATTTTCTTGAACATTGTGCGATGGGACACTTTTCAACATTTTTATCATTTTCTTTTCAGGGAATAATTCATGGGACTTGGTGAAAAAAACCAGGCGTATTGAGATCCTTTGAGACAGTACATAAATACAATACAAGAGTGTGGTGAAGTGCTCCCAGTATCTATACTAAACTTAGCTAAATTCTGTCATATTAAAGACACAAAGATGAAATTGATAATGTAATCCTCTCATCTGACCTTGAATGATCAAGCAAACAAGCTAAAAGCAATATGGAACATACTACAAGGAAACAGCACAAAATGGAGGACCTCGAGCTATTTTTGTTTTACATTTCAATTCAAACCGTTTTCTGACTCATCGCCTGCATCTCTGGATTGTAGCCTAATCCCTATAAGACCTCGTATGCAGTCGCAATAATAAATCAAGCTCTTATAAAAGCTTTTGACCCGCGTGCAGTGGCCATACTCATGGGTCAAATGCAGCAGTCACCGTCCCATGCTGCTCCCCATGCCATTCTGCATTCCCTTTTATCAGTTAAACAGCTTTCTTTTAAGTCGGCCGCCCGCCACACAGCTGTTGTGAGTTCTGTCATGGATTGTCGTATGCACATGACAACTGTGAAGACTGGCTTTCTTTGTTAGGAATGCAACATATTTTAGACACAGTGATAGTGAACAGTCAGTGTGTTTGTCATGGTGAGTCAGTCAGTGCCTTACTGTTTTTTACAAGCTTATCATGAGTTTTATAGTATGGCATCTGCAAAGGGCTTCTTCTCAGCTCCATCTCCCACATGGACTTTCACATCAGTGGTGGGAGAAAGACAGTGAGACAGAAAATAGAAAATACTGGAAGTGTTGAGCAGTGGAAATTTTTCTGCAGGCGTGTCCGTTTAAACTGAAGCTGTCGGGAGCGCACAGGCCTACTCTGCTCAATAGCTTTCATTGCTCACATCTGGTTCTGCTGTATAATCTGGATATAAACATAAAGTATATTCATTTACATATGTCATGCTTTTGGGGCAGGTACAAATCAAATCAAGCAGCACTAGTTTTCTGGCTCTTGTTGTAGTAGCTAATACTGAAGGTGAGTTTTTCAAGTTTTAAGCTGTAATAGCCTCAATGTGAGTTCACCGTTTTTTCTTAGGTTCAGTTTTGAAGACCATTTTGGTATCAAGGACGCTTTCTGACAGTGGGCAGAGGTAATAGTGCACTTTCTTATATTATCATGTTTTATATTATGAGATTAATATAAAATACCATACAATCAGAATGAAAAAGGAAAACAGGAATTGTCTAAACAACATATGTCAGTATATTAAGCCAGGGCACATTTACATTTAGGGCATTTAGCAGATGCTTTTGTCCAAAAAATGCAGGTCACTGAACTTGTATCAAAAAAAATGGTGAAATGATATCACCCAAGCAGATAATTTTCATGTTTTGCAAGTATTATTTACATATAATAATTTAATAATTTAATAATGACATACTATCAACAAAGCAATGAATTATCCGTGCATTTATATGGAACTAAACTTTAGGAGCGGTCCACCTTAACTGTCCTCCTCACATTCAGAGATCGCAACTTCTCAGCTGCCAGGACGGCAGCGAGCAGAGGAAACATCTGCTAACATGAGTTGTCCAAAAACTTTCTTTTTAGTAAATTCTGCGTACACAAACAATGTTCTCAATGCTCTTGTTCATGTGTAGAGACCCTGGTGATACTATGAGCAAAGTTTTATGTTGTGTCGAGCCTTCTTAGTGTTTTAAAAATAGAGATTTTGATGCTAGCGTGCGAGTGCCCCAGCACTCCACTGAAAGTGAGCTTGCCCAAAAACGAAACCATGGTAAATCTTAAATGTGCCTCTTCCATCGTAATTATGATTACACAAAGGTCTGACTCATATACATTTACAAAAAAAGCCTACTTTGCATTTTGGCAAGAGTTTTGCTTGAAGTTCATATGTGAGTCAAGGCAGGTGAGTGAATACTTTTGGCGATACAGTGTATGTGAAAGTCAAGGTTATAGAGGTCATCAACATGCACTTTATTAGTGTAGTCTATAGGAATGTCTATCAGCAGCATAAATAGATTTGGAGTCTCATGCCTTCACAGGCTTGCATTGATGGCAGCCTACGATACATTCATAATCTGCAGTTGCATTATGGGAAGTGCAGAGTCCAGTATTTCAGCTTTGGTGTTTTTGTGTTGTGTCTGTGTGTGTATTTCTGTTTGTCTGCAGAGGTGCACGGGAGGACTGGGCAGAGTTTGTGGTCTCAGGAGGGATATCACTCACGCACCTGCAACGGGTTTTTAATCACCGCCTTCTTTAAAGCCTGGATCCCCACGCTGCCTGCTGCCAGATGATTACTTGAACCACATGCGGTATATGGGTTAGGGTTAGGGTTAATCTAAAAGAACAAGATATGTGCATCATTGTGTAAATAACTTGCAGCTCTGTCCCACAAATCATAAGCAGCATCAAGATAATGGTACATAATAGACTTGGTGCATAGCCAAAAGCATCTTTAGGATACACATAGAAGATGTAGTCAGAGAGAGAATATGGTGGAAATCATATTGTCTCCCATCGTTTGGAATTAGAAGGCAATTAAGAAATTGTTTTGGTGCAAAAAAAAGACAACACAGCCAAATACTTAACCCCGACATGAGTCCTGCTACGTAACCTGAGACCAACATGTGCCACAAAATCTGGGGTTTTGGTCATTTTCTTGCATAAAGTATCAAGTAAGTAGATGGTTGGTTTGGGTTTCAGAACTTTTCCTCCTCCAGGACTGTGCCAACCATGTGCATGCACTTCATGTGTAGCAAGTAGAAAGACATCCTTCATCTCTGACACATTATAATTACAAAAGGACACTGTGAAATCACATTCCACGCACCCACATCTTATTTCCATGATAATACTGAGAACTTTGAACAACATATCTGATTGAAATAATTATGAATGAAAAAATTATGTCAGGAAAATCCGCTCAGCACCGTTTACAACCATCTGTGCACTGTGTGCATATCTCAGTCATCTTGACATGATGTTTTCTGTTCTAAGGCCAGCTCCTCGAAGTTCCTGTGGATGTGTTTTTAGATAAACTTTTAAAATGGCCTTAATACTTTGTTGGTTAGGTTAGTTGGTGCTTGGGAGCTGGGAAGAGAGAGTCTCATTGAATCGGGGGCCCACTAAATTTCCCTGGGACCCACTCAAATGACCACCAATGTGTCCTGGGGACACGACAATAACATCAACAGTTAAGTTTAGAAAAACACTTTGGTTTGAGTAAAAATAACTTCATTATGTTCGTACATTACAATAACTCATTATGTACTTTTGACTTCTCGCTGGACATAAACACAGGACTATCAGGTAAAAGTCCTGTGTGGGCTCTAGCTACAATCCCTGACCTCAGTGATATTGCTGTTCATCTGTGAAGAGTAAGTATCATAAACCTGTG
Organism: Sparus aurata; assembly: GCF_900880675.1. NCBI lineage: Eukaryota > Metazoa > Chordata > Actinopteri > Spariformes > Sparidae > Sparus > Sparus aurata. Next base: position 2,179,989 of record NC_044203.1, on the reverse strand, counting down.
TTTGCTACAGAGACTGATTTTCAAAATTCCAATTAAAAAAAAAACCACCTGGTGGTGGATTTACTGTATAAAAATGACATTTAATAAATGTAAAGTATGTATTTTGTGATATTTTTTTATGCTGTTGAACAAAATGTGAAGATCTCTTAAGGCTCTGTTAACCTCAGACCTTATTTCAGGCAATTAGCCAAAAATCCTTACTGTAATTAAAAAAAACAACTTATATAAACGTTAATATTCTGGCAGCTGGGATGCCAAAAAATTCCGTAAAATAATGGAAAATAACGGTCTCATAAAAATACAGTAATTTCCCATTATTAAAATACAGTTAATAACTTTAATTTTACATGAGATTTTGTGTGTTTTTTACGGTGGCCGGGAGGTGCAAACCAAAATTACAAAATGTGAAACACTTTTACGAAGCTTGAGACAAATTTACATTTTGGAAAACATTTTTACATATCATAAAACAAAATTACATTACTAAAACAAATTTACATTTCAGAAAACAAATTAACATGATACAAAACACTTTTACAAACACCAAAACAAATGTACATTTCAGAAAACAAATTTACATTTCAGAAAACAAATTTACATGATACAAAACACTTTTACAAACACCAAAACAAATGTACATTTCAGAAAACAAATTTACATTTCAGAAAACAAATTAACATGATACAAAACACTTTTACAAACGCCGAGACAAATTTACAAGTGGTGAAACACTTTTACAAGTCCCAAAACAAATGTACCAATAACATCAACCGGAAAGGGAATGTACCAACTCCGGGGTTGAACCGGAATTATACAACAAGTAGTTCCGACCAAGCAATCTGATTGGTCAACAAGACATTTTGACCGTGCTCAAATCAGCATGACAGCACGCCTGACTCATTACTCAAAATATTACTCCGCCAAGTCTGTGGCAATAGTGTATCCATCTCCATGGCAACATAGTAACTGTCAGAGCTGGAGCAAAAAAAAAAAAAAAGTACGGCTTGAAATTCAAACTTTCTGCCGTAAAATATGCAGAGGAAAAGTCGGGAGAAGCAGCCACTAGACATTTCTCTGTCGACCCCAAGAGATAGAGAGATTGGCGATAAAAAAAAAAACGGAGCTGTCCGAGGAGGACAGCAACAGGGCCAGGCTGCCTGCTGGAGGGAGGAAGAAGGCTAGTGAGGAGCCTGAGATAAACATGCGGGAATTAGTTATCAGCAAACGGGCACGACAGGAGAGAGTGTCCCGCAAAATGATCAGGGCGATGGAGAAACAAATGTCCGCCACCGTGAGTGACAGCAGAGATGAGTTATCTGCGAGTGCTGGTCGGCTGAATCGTTACTTCTGCCGCAACAACTTCAGTTGCAGAAAACAACTATTGCCCAGCAGGATGCCAGAGAATGTACCGAGAAGCTGGAGAAGTTTGTGACATTTTCATCCCGGATTTTTGAGAGGAAGGAATTAAACGCCTGTCCCAAATTGCCTCCTGGTCCCAAATAAACACCTTGTCTGTTAAGTGATTGAAACAAATAAATGCCCCGGCTATTATTTATTTTCCCTTCAGTGTGAGAGACACTATTGTGGCCGCGGTGAAAACGTTTTATAAAAAATATAAAAGAAAAAAAAATCAACATCTTTGTTATAACTTGGGTGATAAAAATAAGCCTTTCCTGTTTATCTGTGCAGTATTGATTTAGTTTGGGAAATTCCGAGATCGCAATAAAACATGATTGTCAGCTCAGAGTTCACTCTTCTGGGACTAGAAAATCCTTTCTGTTGCTAGGTCGTTACTAAGGGTTGGATTATTTGATGGAGTGGTAACTACGTTCCATTACACATATGAGTCAACTGACGTGACTGATTTTGTTTCCTTTATTAGTCAGACCCTATGGAATTAGATTTGTGCCAAAAGAAACAAAACTTCTTAAATGTCAAACAAAAACAGGAATTTGAGAGAACATAAAACTCATTTCAAAAATAAAACTTAGAACTTGCAATCAAATAATTTGTCAAATAGTGTAAAATATTGGTCTTTTACTCTTCTAATAATGCATTATTTTGTTTACGGTTCCCTCTGCTGCTCTCTCTCCACTCAGACTTTTGCGCTGACTCTCAGCTTTGCGCTCTCTCTGCAGCTCTGTCTCGTTTGCGCTCTCTGACTTTTTGTTTGCAGTTTTGGCACAAACCGCTCGGGTAGGCAGGACTTTTCAGTAGAGCGTCCCCATTGGCTAGGTAGATTTTGACTGACACAGCTCAGTACCTATGTGTAGGTAGCTATTATTTGATTGCAAGTCATAAGTTTTATGTGCCAAAACTGCAAACCTGTGTCAAAACTGCAAACCTGTGTCAAAACTGCAAACCTGTGCCAAAACTGCAAACAAAAAGTCAGAGAGCACAAACGAGACAGAGCTGCAGAGAGAGCGCAAAGCTGAGAGTCAGCGCAAAAGTCTGAGCGGAGAGAGACCAGCAGAGGGAACCGTAAACAACATAATGCATTATTAGAAGAGTAAAAGACCAATATTTTACACTATTTGACAAATTATTTGATTGCAAGTCATAAGTTTTATTTTTGAAATGAGTTTTATGTTCTCTCAAATTCCTGTTTTTGTTTGACATTTAAGAAGTTTTGTTTGTTTCTTTTGGCACAAATCTAATTCCATAAGACCCCATGTGTTTCCATGGAAACGCGACGCACACTCACAAAAACCTTAAAAATTTGCGAGCAAATTGTCCATCAACATGGATATATTCTGATTATACATTTTATTTGTGTTGGTATTAGTTGTATAATCGCAATATTACCCTCGAGGGTGCTTTAACATAATTTGAGCACTTCAGTGCTGCTTGCGGGTTAGATCGATGGACCAGATATGCTGCAGCAGTGCATAAAATATTTTAATGAGGGACACTCGTACGCTGTAATCGTGGACATGATGTAATGTTTACACGGTGTTCACATCAGCTTGAGGTCTCTGAAAAGCAAACTGAATGGAGCCGGGTTATATCGCAGAAAGGATTACTCCTCTACTCCTGGGGTCCGTTTCACACAGCAGGTTTAGTGAAAACTCTGAGTCTGTTAACCCTGAAATGAGGGAAACTCTGAGTTTTCCGTTTCACAAAGAGAGGTAACTCAAACCAGACAAAGAGGGGTAACTCTAGCCTGTTTCACAGAGAGAGGTAACTTAAGCTCTCGGTCAGTTACCATGGTAACATACTCTCTGAACCTAACCTGGTCGGGACCAGGTTTTTCTAAACAAACCTCGAGTTTCTCTCTGTCTCCGCCCTCTTTCAGCCACACATGGTATTTGATTTCCTCATTCATTCAGTCAGCAGACGAGTTTTGGCGTAGTATAGTTCTGCCGTCTGTTTTTTGAGAAAATCATTTCAAAAATCAGTCAGTAGGCCTACATTAGAAATTATATAAGGTGGCGACTATTTTCACTACCATGGCATGTCCTGTTGATAATGATCCCGTGGATGAAGGTGCAGCATTACTGCGCAGAGAATTAAATATTCGTCGGGAGATGATGATCAGACCGTACATAGATGTTCTTGCATTTCCAGACAATTATCTTTTTGAGCGGTACCGTTTCACGTCACAGTCCATCATTTACATACACAACCTGATCCGTCCTTACATTTCTAACATTATCAACCGAAGTCATGCTCTCACATCCCAGCAGATATTGTGTGTTGCGCTGCGTTTTTTTTGCAAATGGGAGTTTTTTATACAACGTCGGAGATGCAGAGCACTTGAGCAAGGCAACTGTATGCAGAGCGGTCAGAAAAGTGTGCCTCGCCCTGAAAAGGCTACTACCATCTTTATCATTTTCAGCTCCCCTGCCTCCGTTAGAGGTGGCGGTGCTGGGCCACCACCCGTTTTACGGGCATCTGCTTTCTTTCTGTTGGCTGAGTAGAAGTCTGTGTTAGTTTAAATAGGCTTAATTATTTAACAGAACATGATATAGATGAGAAGACATTTATGTGTGTGAAAACAGCATAATATGTTGGGGATAAAACAACTGTACAGTCAAACAGCCACTTAATATTTACAATGTAAAACATGACCAAAATGAGGTACCCCCATGAGATTATGCCGAGGTCTTACCTGTTTGAACAATGTTTTTATGTTTCAACTTAAGCTGCAGCCAAGTGCACTTCTCAGCCAGGGTTGCACCTAAATGAAATAAATTAATAGGCTACCACTAAAGCAGTTTCCCCCTGTAATATTATTGTGATTGCAAAGGACTACATTTAAACTTACGCATTGACCCGAGCACCAATGTTCTCCCACGCCTTCTCCCTCTCTTTTGCTGCTGCAGCAGTGTTACACTTCCTTCTAAAAACGTGCTCAAACTCACCGTATGAGCGCATTAATATTTCCAATTCCAGTGGGGTGAAAAACGTAGCCCTCCTCTTCCCCGTTGCCATGGTGACTCGTCGAATCAGGGCTCCATTGATGCTGTCTTTTTATACTTGTGGTGCACACGCTTAACTCCAGGTTAAACTACTCCGAGTTGATCAAACTAACTCAAATCAGCTGTTCTGGAACCAAAAACTCAGAGTTTCCTATCTCAGAGTAGATCAACTCAGAGTTCAGGGTTAGCCTCAGAGTTTGTTGAACCTGCTTTGTGAAACAGACCCCTGATGTGAACACCGTGTAAACATTACATCATGTCCACGATTACAACGTACGAGTGTCCCTCATTAAAATATTTTATGCACTGCTGCAGCATATCTGGTTATTCTTCTCCACTTTCGATCCCTTGTCTGGATTTAAATACAACAAACTATTTCATTAATAAAACGTGTACTCTACTTTAATATACTCTTTTCATATATTGGCAATAAAAGAAGCAGAATAGTGGGAAATTGAATTTGAAAAAAAGCAGGTTTTTAAAACTGGACCTGTGCAGGACTCTAACCCGAGCACTTGGAGGAAGCCTCGGTGCAGCAAAAACATGTAACTTCCATGTAAAGCCCCAGTTTGTCAGTCATATTAAAATGTAGGTGGACAACATTAGAAATACCTTTCAGTATAATGCAATCCAATTAAACACCAATACAAACTGCTGCCTTCAAATTTGCATATTTCAACATCTCTCTGACATAGTCTGATAGGTAGGTAGGGTTTATTTCAAGGCTTTTGTATTGGATTACATTAGATTATTGTTGATATTATGCCCTTGTGCGTGTCTCTTCTTCAGTTCTCCTCTGTGTTTCCTTTCAGTACCTCGCTTGTCCTCTTCCCTCCCCTCTCACCTCACCTGTTCCTCGGCTCGTTGTTAGTGTCTGTATTTAGTCTGTTTCTCCCTGCACTCCTTGTCAGTTTGTTTTGTGATGTCCTCCTTGATGTAACCCGTGTTTTTTCCAGTGTCTCCTGTCTCCCGTGTGGTATGTTTCTTATTTTCGTGTTTGGTTTTCCCTTTTGATTTTTACTTTGCTTATGGTTGTACTTTGCTTTAGCCTTAGTTGGTACTTTGTTTAGTCCTGGTGACTCCCTTTTGATGTTTCTGGTTTTGATGGTTTTTTTGTATTCAGCTTTGATTAAAATAAAGCTCGCTCTTATTTCCCCCCCATCCTTCCTCTCGTAATTTCCTCCCTATGTGTGATAATTATAGATGGGTAATTATTTTTCTGGTAATTCTATATCTGTTTTGATGTGTAAAATTGACTAATGCTTTCATACCTTTGCAAGAACTCCAATGTTGCTCCTTGGGCTGCTGGGTAAGAGGTGTTCAGGCAGTAGTGTTCAAACAGCAACACAACAGCATCACTGAAGCCGGTGATGTGGCTGTTCACAATGGTCTGGTCGAAAGATAACATTAAGTGCTCTGCTGCCAAAGGAGAACTTCCTGTTGTACATATACACAAGAGAGGGGATTAGTAACTTTCAGTAACAAACTGAGCCCAAAGACCATGAACTATAGTAATTATTAAATATAATTTCACTTTACAAACTGAAACTGATCTGTATATAAAAAATAAATGTCATCATCCAGTTGGGTGATGGTTATGTAAGCATTATAGTCCAATATACTGTATAATAATCCTTAAGCAGTAGTTTGGATTTTTTGACATATGGTAGTATGAGATATTGTTAGTAATATCGATGTTCAAACACTATGGATGGAGACATCCAAAGGGAGACAGTAGCTAGTCAGACAGACAGAAATGAGCAACATATTAATCACATTGATCAAATTAACATTATAAATCTCTTACCAGCTTACATTTATTCAAGCACATTCGCAATTAATAAATAGTCTGAATTCAATAATGTTAAACTGAGGAAGATTTGATAATATCAGAACGCGGCCGCTTCTGATCCGGACTCAAGGCATTAGATTTTGTTTTAATAAAGATTGCTCTATTTCAACCCGGCCTTGCCTCCGCAGTATCCTTTATTATCGAACTACACACTGACACCTTTGAAGAGGGAAGCCCAGAAACATCAACGCTAGATGAGATTTGAAGGGATAAAAACGAAGATGGAATTGGTTTAAAAGCCAAACGCAACAGCTGCAGTGTGGGAGCACTTTGGATTCAAACCGAATGACCGCGGTGAACCACTTAACCTGGACGAGCCGGTATGTCGCATTTGTTGTAAAACAGTAGCAACTAAAAGCAAGCACGCATCTGCACCTAAAGCATAATCATCTGATGCAGTTTTTCCAGCTGGGAAAAAAAACACAACTAAAGCTACAGAGGGGCCGTCTCCGTCTTCCCGTGGTCCACAATCACTGAGGCATTTAGTCGACAAACAAAATACAAACAGGACAGTGCAAAATGGTGTGCACTCACAGACAGTGTAGTTCGCTAAAGAGATGCAGCCCTTTAATACTGTCGAAAAGCCGGCATTTCCACAAATGCTGCAAACATTTGACAGCCAGTACAAATTGCCTGGGAGACAAACGTGTCACCAACAGCAATTCCACAACCGTACAGCATGAAAGACGACATACTAAAGGGTTAGGGTTATTGTTTTTGGTTGTGTGTAACTCAAGTGCAATTTTTGCTAACAGAGACTGAGAGTCCTTTTTATTTGTGTCTGGTTGGTTTTTTTTATTTCATATTTTTTGGTATATTTGAAATGTCTTCTTCACATTCCACTTTAAATATTCTTCAGTAATAAAAGTTTATTGATCTTTGAAAGGTTGTACTTGCATTATTATGCCATTATCATTACATTAGTTTAAAAACGACAATGGTCCGTGTATCATCTGATCATTCAATTATTCCATTTAATCTGGCAAATGAAAAGCGAAAAAAAGAGTCAATATTTAGTTTTTCTGTATGCACCAAACATTGAAAACTGGTGTTTATTTTCCTATTTTTAGCCAAAAACAGAAAATATGATAAACAAGGAAACCAAAACGAAAGAATGAATCTAATTTACATTTTCTGTTATTGTTATACCATTTCCCATGGTACATATCTGCTGTGTGGCCACACTTTGCGCATGAACAAAGTATACTCTAGTATCTCTGGTCACTAATTATGTTTTCAATAAAGCATTTGGGGAAAAAACATCTCTGGTCGCTGAATATACTGTGGTCAAGCCAGCTGTGGTTCACGTTTGCTTGGTCAAATCAGCTGCACCTTTTTTTTTCAGTGCGCAAATGCACTAACATTTACGGTAATCGTACTGAACCCGCTCTGACTGTAGGTCAGACTGCAGTCTGACATCAGACCCATGAAACATACAATACTTTTACAGTAATTATTCCCTGTAATAAACTGAAGGTATCCCTCCAGATTTCAAAGTGAAGGATGACGTGAGGGGGAAAAAAAAACAACATTGTTTCCATAAGTAGTCCAAGATTCATATACTGCTGAACATGGACGTGCACATGATTATAGAGGGGCAGGGGCTCAAAGTCAGAAAATGGCAGTATGTGCACGCCACATTTTTTTTCAGGCCTTAATAACACAATATGTAGATGAATTAATGTAAAATTAATAAACAAAGTACTTATAGAAAGCTAACTACTTAGCTGTGTATCCTGTGTAGCTATGAGTGATATGCAATTGCCAACATGAGTTTATTCACATCATCATAATACTGCCCAGCAGGCACCTTGAGGTCAATTTGAAGTTGAAAATTAGTCAAGTTTGACTACCATCATAAATAGCCTATAGGAGCTTTGACATCCTTATGGTTGTAAAGAGGTTCAACAAAGGGATCAATTCCACATCGGGTTACTGCGCTATATATTGTAAGTCAAAATATTTGACATCAAACCAACGTTGCTGCTCAATACCTGACATCAAATTGGCGTTGATTTGATATCTGGAAACCTGGCATTGAATAGATGTCAAATTGATGTCCCAATAAAACTGCTGTGAATTTGGGTGTGGGTTTTTTTTTTGCTTTAGGGATGATAACAGACTAAAGACTGTCAATCACCAGCTATTAAACTTTCAATCTAAATATTCAATGGACAAAATACGTCTAAACTGACATCAGCTGAAGTCATGCACATTCCGGTGAGCCCCAAGGGACGGGAAAAAAAATAAATGGGTGTCAATTTCTGGTCCCAGTCGTTGGATTCATTTTCTTTTTTTTTCTTTGCACGAAAAAACTGCATTTAAATTCACAAACAATCATCGATATATTGAGATTTATTGAATTTCTCAGTTTGATTCAGAGTATTTGACTCATTCTCACTGTAACATCTCTTCATACTCCATCAGCTGAAACAAAACAAACTGGAACGCTGGCGTAAATTTGTATAGAAAAACACTTTTAGGGTATTAATCGTATTAATAATATTAATTAATTCATAATAACATTTTGATTGATGTATTATGTTATAATGCATTAATAAAATAGATAAATAATTACGAATATAAAATACAAATAATGTATTGATATAAGAAAGAAATAAACAAAGCATATATTGTTTTATGTTATGTATTTAATAATATATAATATAATAGTTCAATATTAATCAGTTGATGTTATTATTAATTAAGTGTTCTAATTGACATTATTTTTTAAAAATGTATTATATTCTAATACATTCATAAAAAAATATATAAATAATGAAATGCAGCAAGGTATGATCGTCCGGAGTCGAATGTGCGAACAGCGCATACGTGTCTGTGTCAAGTGCACAGTGCACAGATATCAGTCATCTCATTTGACAAATCACCTCAGATACAGATGACAGGCACACAGGAGGACTCCGATTGGACAGTCTGCTGCTCGATGCCCTTTGACCTCATTGTAGGTAAGTGCATATCATATCTGATATTAGCATACTGAAATCGTTAATAAAAGTGGATTTTATTGAACCTAGGTATTACTATCTCTCTCATGATCACCATTACTCGGAAAAATATATGTAATTGTTTATGGTCGGTCTGTGTCAGCAATATTAATACGGAGGTACTTGGCTGCGGATTACCGAGTAGTAGAGCTAACAGTTAACGGAGGTCCGTTAGCTGTTAGCTCGGCTCCGAGTAGCCAAGCTAACGGTAGCCATTTTCTCTCCCGGTGCGAGCTAACGGCGCTACTCGGCTCTGGTAACTGTTATATAAAACATTAGGCCGCGCTCTAAGCTAACAGCAGTGACTTTGCTTTTTGGCCTTTGTTCTGTTGCGGCGCGAATAGTAGCCATTTTGTCTCCCGGTGCGAGCTAACAGCGCTACTCGGCTCCGGTATATAAAACATTAGGCCGCGCTCTAAGCTAACAGCGGTGACTTTGCTTTTTTGGCCTTTTGTTCTGTCGCGGCGCGAACGGTAGCCATTTTGTCTCCCGGTGCGAACTGTACTGTCATGCATAGATCCTTTACACAGGTCAGATTTTTAATAAGAGACATTACACTCACGATTTTGGGATTTAATGGAATTTTTAGTTTTTCAGTTTTTATACAAGTACATTAACACAAGCTGAAAGCTTAATTTCTTGTAATTTCTTGTGTAATTTTCTTGTATCTACTTGTTCAGTTTGTGACTAGTATTTAATACTCCCTTCTGTCCGCCATATAAACACGTTTCTCCTTGTGTTTTGTTTTATTGTCTGTGATGAAATGTGATTACATGTTTTTACATGGGCTAGAATTGTGAAACATTATTGGATAATTTCTTAGAATTGACATTTCTCTGGGCCAATCGGAATCTCAGCACTTGCTTCATAATCTTGAAGCACACAGCGCCAACTGAGCTCGCCTTTGGATGAGACGCCTGGCCAGTGTTGCCAACTTGGCAACTTTCTCGCTTGATTTAGCGACTTTTCAGACCCTCTTAGCGACTGTATTTCTAAAAATGCGATTAGCGACATATTTAGCGACTTATGCAGATCATCAGGGGAAAGGCGAGAAATATATCACAGTCTGCGGCTCCTCTGCAGCAGCACCGGGGTCTCTCCTGTCCCCTCTCGCGCAGCTGCGCAGGCGGCAGGCCAGTGTGTGTGGGCCGGCTGGGGCAGGCAGGCACTGGCACTGGTACTACACCAGTGATAACCTGAAGCTGCTGAGTCTAGATCTTCTCTCTCACTCTTTCTCTCCAGATTGGGATGTTCCTCTATCTTGTGAAAGTGCACATAGTTCATTTGATCCTCTCCCTCCCTCCCTTTACTGTTTTTACTTCTGTAGTTTCTGGGCTCTCTTCCTCAAAGGTGACGGCGTGTAGTTTGATGATAAAAGGATTCTGCGGAGGCAAGTCTGGGTGGAATGATAGAGCAATCTTTATTCAAACAGTTCTTCAAGCCAGCGTCCGAATTCAGAGTGCGAGCGCCCTCTGGAGTTCTCAAATCTATGGCGAAGGTAATGCTGAACGGCTTCGCCCTCTGCTCTATCCGAAGTCCTATTGAACCCTGGATCTCAGGAGATCTACCAAAATGCCACCCCCTTCTCTACTCGTGTGATCCCTTTTAAAGTCCCTTGGGCTGTACCTGCCTACTTCTAATTGGTCAGTGTGGTGGGTTGAGGGTCCATCTGTCCAATCAACTAAAAAAGGAGTTGGCCTATCCAGGGTATCTGTGCATCCTTAAAAAGTCTTAAAAAGTCTTAAATTCACGTATCTAAAATTAAGGCCTTAAAAAGTCTTAAATACGTCCATATTTTGAACATTGGTCTTAAATTACATTTAGTTAGATCTTAAATATGTACATTCATTTACTGCTTACGTCGCCGCCTTTTTTGTTTCGGGGAAATGTGTTGGTGAGATTCACAGTCAGCTCCGTGTGTTGTACTTCTTGTCTGAAGTATCAGGAACGTAAGTGGCATTTTGCCAACAGCCCGGTCGGAATATATTGCCGCACACTTCACCAGTTCCGGAAAGACTTTGACTGCGGAATCTGCTACATCTATGGGAAAGTTTGAATTTGTTGGCTTGAACATCCATAATTCAGTTGCTTAAAAGCCGTAAAATAATGAATTTGAGGCGCAGTGTACGCTCTGCCAGAGGACCCTCAACTTTGGCACACTTGGTGTGAAAGCGCTGGTGTCACACACAAAATCGGAAAAACACCAGTGAGATTCTAAAAGTCTCCAGCGAAGTCACGCCATCACACACTCCTGTACGCCTGTGTCACTAGCTCCCTGTCCAAGTTGTCCAGTTCTGCTCTACCCGAACTTTGCGCCGCCTCTGCTGTCTCACAGTGGAGCAACATTAAAACCATCTTCGGCTCAACTCCGACGATGAAAGCGGAGGTGCTTTCGATTTTGAACACCGTGCGGTAGGGGTGGGAAAAATACTCGATTTAAGCAATATTACCCGAGAGGGTGTGCTGACCCTAACCCTAACCCAAATTACGTTAAAGCACACCCTCTCGGGAAGTATTGCGATTATACAACTAATACCGACAAAAATGAAATTTATAATCAAAATATATCCATATTGATGTACAATTTGCTCTCAAATTTTTAAGGTTTTTGCGAGTGTGCGTCGCGTTTCCATGGACACACATGAGGAAACACATGGGGTCTGACTAATAACTGAAACAAAATCAGTCACGTCAGTTGACTCATATGTGTAATGGAACGTAATTACCACTCCAGCAAATAATCCAACCCTTAGTAACGACCTAGCAACAGAAAGGATTTTCTAGTCCCAGAAGAGTGAACTCTGAGCTGACGTTAATGTTTTATCGCGGTCTCGGAATTTCCCAAACTAAATCAATACTGCACAGATAAACAGAAAAGGCTTATTTTTAACGCCCAAGTTATAACAAAGATGTTGATTTTTTTTTTCTTTTATATTTTTTATGAAACGTTTTCACCGCGGTCACAATAGTGTCTCTCACACTGAAGGGAAGATAAATAATAGCCGGGGCCTTTATTTGTTTCAATCACTTAACAGACCAGGCGTTTAATTGGGACCAGGGGGCAATTTGGGACAGGCGTTTAATTCCTTCCTTTCAAAAACTGTCATGTCACAAACTTCGCCAGCCTCTCTGAATTCTCCGGCATCCTGCTGGGCAATAGTTGTCTTCTGCAAGTGAAGTTGTTGCGGCGGAGGAAAAGATTCAGCTGACGAGCACTCACAGATAACTCCTTATCTCTGCTGTCACTCATGGTGGCGTACATTTGTTTCTCCATCGCCCTGATCATTTTGCGGGACACTCTCTCGTGGCGTGCCCATTTGCTGATAACTCATTCAGAGGAGACATGGCTGAACGCACTCATGTCGTTTTTATTTCTGTCGAGTGAGAAATGAGGGCAGAAAAACGAGAGACAAATCAGGTACCGTCTGCTCTCCTCCAGAAATTTAGCCTCAAAATTAACATTGCGGCTTATGGGGTAGCTGCTCGAGTTCTTGTCGCTCTCGGGTGTCTAAATCCAAAACTGTAAGTCCTACATCTGAAATGAGACCACCAGCTGCAAGCCAACACGATTTCCTACATTACTATGCATATATTGTCTATGTGAAGTAAGAGATTTGGGATCAAAATCAAGCTGAAGAGAATTTTTTTCTCCAGTTTTTGAAGCTGCTCCCCACTCTAGCAATGACGTCACACACTCTAGCTGATGCAATACACACCCATTACAAAATCCTTATAACTAAAACCTAAGGCCTTCTTACTAATTTAAAGTTGGAATGGTGTCTATAGCTCAAAGCATGAAGGACAAGAAGAGGTTGAAAGGCGATGAGTTTTGCAGAGGATTTGAAGATTTTCCCATTTACTTCAATGTTGTTTTTTTTGAAAAAGCTGAATTTCTGAAAAAGTTGAAAGGTTAAAAAGCTGAAAAGTACAAGGCTGAAAGAGCTTAAAAAGCTGAACATTTTAATAGTTGAACGGTTTCTATAGCTGAACGTATGCTGAAGTTGTAGCAGAATGAAATTTGAAAAATTCCCCATAAGGATGAATGGGAAACATTTTGCATAAAAAGCTGAATATTTCCAAAAGTATAAAAGATAGAAATGAGAAAAATAGACGCCATCATGTCCTTAAAAAGCTGAACATTTTGATATTCGAATGGTTTCAATAACTCAAGATTTGCAGGAGAAGAAGAGTGCTGAAAAATGTACGGAAGCAGGAATGATAATAAATTCCAGAAGAACAATAGCAAATGCTGCAAGCATTCACACTAACTCGAAAAAAGTGCATTTCCTGCGAAAATACAGTGTGAATGCTAAAGGCTGAAGCGATTTCGAAAATCTGCCGAAAATGCATAAAACTATAAGAACGGTGAAAAAAAGGTGAAAAGCTGTAGATTAAGAGGACTGGAAGATGTTAAAATTGTGGAAAAAGGCTAAAAAGGTGAAAAGTTAAAGGCTGAAAGAGATTAAAAAAGTAAAAAAAAAATTTAAATCTGTAGATTAAGAGGGCTGGAAGAGGTTAAAAAGATTAAAAAGGCTGAAAAGGTGAAAAGCAGCAGAGTAAGCGGGCTGCAAGAGGTAAAAATGGTGAAAAAAGGTGAAAAGTTAAAGGCTGAAAGAGCTTAAAAAGGTGAAAAAAGGATGAAAAGATGTAGAGTAAGAGTGCTGAAAAAGCTTAAAAAGGTGAAAAAAGGATGAAAAGCTGTAGAGTAAGATGGCTGGAAGGGGTTAAAATGGTGAAAAAAGGCAAAAAATCTGAAAAGTTAAAGGCTTAAAGAGCTTATAAAGGTGAAAAAAGGATAAAAAGATGTAGAGTAAGACGGCCGAAAAAGCTTAAAAAGGTGAAAAAGGATGAAGTAAGAGGGCCGAAAAAGCTTAAAAAGGTGAAAAGGATGAAAAGCTGTAGAGTAAGAGGGCTGGAAGGGGTTAGAATGGTGAAAAGAGGCTAAAAAGTTGAAAAGTTAAAGGCTTAAAGAGCTTAAAAAGGTGAAAAAAAGGTGAAAAGATGTAGAGTAAGACGGCCGACAAAGCTTAAAAAGGTGAAAAAGGATGAAAAGCTGTAGAGTAAGAGGGTTGAAAAAGCTTAAAAAGGTGAAAAAAGGATGAAAATGTAAACAAGTTAAAGGGTGAAAGAACTTTAAAAGGTGAAAAAGGATGAAAAGATGTAAAGTAAGAGCACTGAAAAAGCTTAAAATGGTGAAAAAAGTATGAAAATGTTAAAAAAGTTAAAGGGTGAAAGAGCTTAAAATGGCTGCACATACGCTGGAGCAGGAGCAACCATGGAGCAAGCCAACAAGATTTCCTACATTTCTATGTATATGTTGTCTATGTAAAGTAAAAGATGTGGGATCCAAATCCAGCTGAAGAGAATTCTTTCTCCAGATTTTCCAGCTGCTTTACACTCTAGCGATGATGGCACGCACTCTAGCTCAGGCAATAGGCTATATGCATGGGCGAGCATGACGTATTTCCAGTGAAATCTCAGGATGGATGTAAACTTCCGGTTACCATTGAGTGCTTTGCTGCCATTGATTGCTTCAATCAAAACATCCAAAAAACATTTTTTTTGTTGTTGTTGCGTTATTTATGGTAATATTTTTAGATGGAAGAGTTGACTAATTACACAATGACGTGTAAGCGCACAAAAGTGTGCTTTCAAAGGCGGGATGACAGCTCCTCCAGCCACCACTGTTGTGTGCTGCAGTGTACAGTGTCTGCCAGATGCAATTCATCTGTTAGTTTCTTTACCTTTCCCAAAGACAGTGGATTACATAAACGGTGGGTGATTAATATCCGACGAGACCACTTCCTCACAGCGAACACTCGAGTCTGCATCCGACATTTTCAAAGCGAAGACGTGATAGAGCCTCCGACTACAGCTGGACGCAGGCGTCTGAAGAAGGGAGAAACCACTTGTAATGGTTGACAAGGGTTTTCTTGTAGAAGACTGTGTGCCCTGCAAAGTCCACATACCTACCTTTCTGTGTAAGAGAGCACAACTGTCTGGGCCAGAGGTCAGGAAGACGCAATCTATTGCCAGACTGCGAGTCCATGTTGAGCGGCTCATTCGCAGGGGTAAGGAACACAAGTTATTCAGAACAGTAATCCCTCTTTCACTATATACTGAAGTATATAGTATAAAGTATATGGGCTCTATCTTGCACTAAGCGCAATTGACTTTGTACACTTGCGCTTGTATAATTCCTATCTTGCATTCACAAATTTGTGCAAAACTTTGCACATTAAAATGTGTAAACAAGTAGAGATGCCACGGACATGCCACAGGGAGGATCTTGGTGCTGCTGCAGAAATGGACAGATGTCATTTGTGTAAAGGTTTTCCTCCCAACCCTAAAATGAACACTCATGAAAACTTAAAGGGATATTCCAGTGTAAATTTAATTCATAGTCTAACACACCGTAACACAGAGTAAGACCCCCCCTCGAGAGATCAAGCCGGATTGCTATTGTAAAGTGAACACTCTTACTCGGTGTCACGGTGTGTTAGACCATGGATTAAACTTACAGCGGAACATCCCTTTAACACAAACACTCACACAAAATGAACACTCATGAAAAAGTAGGCTGTGATGAAGTATGTTATGAAATTCATGTATTTTTTTAATGTTATAATTTGATATGTTACCATTTTTATATGTGACAATTAATATTACAATATTGTAAATAAGACAGTTGACAAAATAAATGAATGTACAATAATGCAAGAATTCATGTGTCTGTTCAGTTACTTTTCAGAAAGAGGTATTTTGACATGTATGTGTTAAAGAAAAACAAATCACATCTCTCTTTCAGGGAGCTTAACACAGTGCTGTCTCGGGAAATGCGCTGCACAAAAATGTCATTGTGGGCACAGACAACAAAATCACGCCATGCCATGCCTGTGATGAGTAACTGTCCCTGGATTTGCCAATAATAACAATGGATTTCCTTCAATTTGTGTAAGCCATGGTCAGCTCTCAGGAACTTGCAGTCTACATAGCTTGCTACATTTTGGCATTTAATTTCAACCAGACCAAATGATGGTCGCTCAAGTGGGTCATATATAAGCCCATCAGGCGATGCACCCAGCCAAGGTGCATCCGGATGAATGACTAGCCCACACTTAGTCAAATTTAGATTTTTTAGACCTGCATAGTCCTTCAATGCACCTGCTTCCATTTCCAGGGGTCCGTTTCACAAAGCAGGTTCAACAAACTCTGAGTCTAACCCTGAACTCTGAGTTGATCTACTCTGAAATAGGAAACTCTGAGTTTGCGGTTCCAGAACAGCTGATTTGAGTTAGTTTGATCAACTCGGGGTAGTTTAACCTGGAGTTAAGCGTGTGCACCACAAGTATAAAAAGACAGCATCAATGGAGCCCCGATTCGACGAGTCACCATGGCAACGGGGAAGAGGAGGGCTACGTTTTTCACCCCACTGAAATTGGAAATATTAATGCGCTCATACGGTGAGTTTGAGCACGTTTTTAGAAGGAAGTGTAACACCGCTGCAGCAGCAAAAGAGAGGGAGAAGGCGTGGGAGAACATTGGTGCTCGGGTCAATGCGTAAGTTTAAATGTAGTCCTTTGCAATCACAATAATATTACAGGGGGAAACTGCTTGAGTGGTAGCCTATTAATTTATTTCATTTAGGTGCAACCCTGGCTGAGAAGCGCACTTGGCTGCAGCTTAAGATGAAACATAAAAACATTAGACCTCGGCATAATCTCATGGGGGTACCTCATTTTGATCGTGTTTTACATTGTAAAGTAAATATTAAGTGGCTGTTTGACTGTACAGTTGTTTTATCCCCAACATAATGCTGTTTTCACACACATAAATGTCTTCTCATCTATATCATGTTCTGTTAAATAATTAAGCCTATTTAAACTAACACAGAATTCTACTCAGCCAACAGAAAGAAAGCAGATGCCCGTTAAACGGGTGGTGGCCCAGCACCGCCACCTCTAACGGAGGCAGAGGAGCTGAACATGATAAAGATGGGTAGTAGCCGTTTCAGGGCGAGGCACACTTTTCTGACCGCTCTGCATACAGTTGCCTTGCTCAAGTGCTCTGCATCTCCGACGTTGTATAAAAAACTCCCATTTGCAAAAAAACGCAGTGCAACACACAATATCTGCTGGGATGTGAGAGCATGACTGCGGTTGGTAATGTTGGAAATGTAAGGATGGATTAGGTTGTGTATGTAAATGATGGACTGTGACGTGAAACGGTACCGCTCAAAAAGATAATTCTCTGGAAATGCAAGAACATCTATGCGCCGTCTCACAATCATCTCCCGACGAATATTTAATTCTCTGCGCAGTAATGCTGCACCTTCATCCACGGGATCATTATCAAAAGGACATGCCATGGTAGTGAAAATAGTCGCCACCTAATATAACTTCTAATGTAGGCCTACTGACTGATTTTTGAAATGATTTTCTCAAAAAACAGACAGCAGAACTATACTACGCCAAAACTCGCCTGCTGACTGAATGAATGAGGAAATCAAATACCGTGTGTGGCTGAAAGAGGGCGGAGACAGAGAGAAACTCGAGGTTTGTTGAGAAAAACCTGGTCCCGACCAGGTTAGGTTCATAGAGTATGTTACCATGGTAACTGACCGAGAGCTTAAGTTACCTCTCTCTGTGAAACAGGCTAGAGTTACCCCTCTTTGTCTGGTTTGAGTTACCTCTCTTTGTGAAACGGAAAACTCAGAGTTTCCCTCATTTCAGGGTTAACAGACTCAGAGTTTTCACTAAACCTGCTTTGTGAAATGGACCCCAGCCCCCTTTTCATTAGTGTGGTTTGTTTTGACCCTCTGATGATTCTTTCTGCCAGTTTTCTGCTGAGCTTGTACCACTAACATGGCTTGCTTCCCGGAAATGTGAAGCAGTCACTCTCCTTCCTCAGTGAATGCCACTCGGGTGTTGCACTTTGGCATCTGGTTGCTTCCTCAATAAGGTGTGACTGTGACAAAGTCACAGACAGTGAACTGAGGT
The DNA here is from genome assembly GCF_900880675.1 of Sparus aurata. NCBI lineage: Eukaryota > Metazoa > Chordata > Actinopteri > Spariformes > Sparidae > Sparus > Sparus aurata. The sequence goes on along the minus strand of NC_044203.1, from coordinate 2,161,712 downwards.
GAAGCTTTTCTTGATCTGCTGGCTCCTATGTACAGTCTGTTGGCTGTAAATGGTAATCGTCCAGTGGCACTTTTAGGAATGGTGGTGCATCCTCGTGGATGACAACACTGTCAGGTGGTGGTGGTGGGTGTTGATATGACAGGATACTGCCAGTTTGTACCTTGCCAAATATGGAGTCCACGAGTGGTTTCTCGGATGTGATGTTCATTCTGCAGATAAGGGGAAGACAGTCTGGTTCCATGTCAGCATAGGCAGGTAGTGGGTTGAGGGTTGATGGGTCTGGTAGCTCACCGCTGTAGCCCTTGTAAAGTGTAGATCTGGAATAACAATATCAGGCGATCAATAACATTTATTTCATAACACATTGTAGTCTGCTTATTTAATTGGACTCTGCCTACCTAATTCCGCTTGCTGAAGTAGCATCTGGTTTGGGCTTCACTACAACCATGGCATCCACAGGTCTTGGCTTCACTCCCTATTTATTTATGAGATGGTATTAGAAGAGATGCTAGTAAAATGTGATACAACTGTTTGGTAATGTAATGATACAAGCCATTGTTCGTGGTTAATGCCACTTCTGCTCTGTTTCAGTGCACGAAAAGTACAGGAGGGACGACAGCAATGCCACATTCAGAGTAATGGGCAGTCCGATAAAGCAATGCAACCAAATGATTGCATATACCACACCCAGCCCCAAAGGAACAGTAGCTTTTAACAAGCACAACTGGCTGTGAATCATGTTATGTCATCTGAAATACACAGAAGCATAATTTAATGGGTTTGAAAATAAGTGGATCTACAGCAGCAGCATTAGGAGCAAAACCTGTTATTTCCTCTTTTTACTGGTGTAGCTTATTTTCTGGCTCGTGTCACTGTTGTGCTTTTCTGCGTGACTTTTCTACTGTCTTGTGTGGCGGCACGAGGTACGTGCTCTGGGCAGCACTCGGTTAAGAAGACATCCTATGCCAAACAACGCCACCCTGGGGGTTTCACCCAGGGACCTTTTTATCTTTTAAAGGACAACTTGTAAATTAAATAAGGCACTCAGGTCCGTTTCACAATGAGGCAGAGACAGCATATCTGGGTACAAAACATTTATTAATTTTGGTTAAACAGTCTTAAAAACTTATTAAGAAGTCACTCACTGGGACAAAAAGGGGGACCAATCAGGGCTGAGACTTAGTGGGAGAGATGGTTCCAAAACATAGAGGATCCCAGGAACACCACACGGGAAGTAAATAAAAGTGAAGCAAAATCAACCTAAAAGTGCAAAACACAAGAGGGACACCGCCACCAGGACACCAATCCACCACCCTAGGCTCAGCACCTGAACGGGGGAAATCAGAGGACAGCAGGCGAGAACACAAACAATATTAAAGGCAACTAATCACAAACACAAGAAATCAGGACTTAATTTATCAAATCTCTAATAATTAACACAATATCAAAATAGAATTAAAATGTACATCAAATGAAATTCACCTGCAACCTGCAAAGACCAAAATAACCATAAAGCTAACAAATCAGAATTACAGGTTGCAGTGAAACCAATTGTTACAAAAGAAAATAAAGAAAAGGTCATAAACTACTAATCACAAAGAAAATGGGATAAACTCTCCCACTGTACTCTCTCATGCACACGCACGCACACACACACACACACACACACACACACACACACACACAAACAAGTGACAGGGTTGACAGTACACAGTTCAGTATGACGTGGCCGAACAACGATTAGGCCATGGCAACGCTTAAACAAAGCCTGGACGAAGGCTAATACTTTTAGCCAGCTGTAGTGAGCAGCCAGGAGCCAGACAGACAGCGTTGAAGCACCGCAACCGTGGATGCAAATAAAAGTCTGTGTCAGCGCAGTGTGAGGCCAAGCAATGAGTAAAAGCAATAGCTACTTAAAGCAAAGCAGCTAGCATTGAGCAGCAAGCAACGCAGCTGTTAGCCATTAGCAGCAGGGCAGCTAGCGGTGAGGCAAAGCAGTGAGGCAAAGCAGCGAAGCAAAGCAGCAGCGACTTCTTGCAGGTTAGCAGTTGCTATGCCGCTACACAGGTGTCTTTACCCTACAATAAGAGAATAGATATTAGCAACTTACGAGTGGCTGGAGGAGGAAGCTACAGTCACTGTGCTACATACCGGTCAGGCAATCACGGTCGGCATGGTGTGGAGCAACGCGATCAGCAGCAAGCAACGTGCGGCCAGCAGCAACACCCAAGCGAGCCGCTGAAATAAAATAACCACCATGAAAACAACTGGAGGGACAGCGTGAGACCAGACTATAGTCGCTGCCGGCAGCCTACCTGCAACCAAGCGAAGGCGGAAGTGAAGGACGCCAGGAAGTGACGTGACCCAGGCTCCGTCAGGCAAGAGGACAACCAGGTGCCCTATGCCTGCCTTTATAAGGTGCTCCCCCCCAGTGATTGGCTGAAAAGAGCCACACAGCTGAAACCCATGAAACACTCCTTCATACTGCTACAATCGCACTAATTGGCTATACTGTCTCATACCACTTACCTACTTTCACACAGTATTGGCAGAGGAGTAGGTGAGTGGTGCGACATTGTAGCCTAGTGCCATTAACAACAGTAGAGTGAAGGTTTTGCTCCTAATTCCTCTTGAAGAGGAGAAATATCAAGTGCAAAAGCAAGGAAGTTGGGCCATATGTTTATAAAGAATGAAGTAAAGATGACAGGATAGTTTTGAGTAGAACATCAGCAGTCTGAAGAATAGCTGAGTGGAATATTGTACTGTCTTTGCAGTCATCAAGTCAGGCAAAAGTTGTAAATTCATTATTGTTTACATTTTAAACTCCAATTTGTTTACAACAATGTAAAATGTGGTAACATTAAAAGAGTAAAACTTGTGTTGAACAGAACCTTGAACAAGTTCAACAGAACTCTGAACGTGTCACTTAATCTAGTCCTACTCTCAGCTAGTGTGGTTGCTTTTGTTTTCTTCACTGAGCGGTAGCAGTGGGCTCTCACAGAGATCTCATTTGTCTCCCTGTTTTTACCTGATACTTTAATAAAAGTACAAACACATCAAGTGAGAGGTATATAAACATGAGTAAAGCATGATTTACCTGAAGTAGGACGGAGTCATGACTTTAAACACCAAAGCAAGGCTTCTAGCTCAGGCTAGCTAGCGTTAGCAAATTACCTTCAAAGTTGCAAAGATATGACGACACGTAGAATTTGAAGCCTTTATCCAGTTTGCTACGTGGTGTCGTACTGGATGCCCGGACGATCCTCCGTATATCATTGATACCTTAGGCAACTCCAGCAAACACCGTGTATGCTGCAACTCTGTCATCATAGCAGTCTACTGTCAATGTCTAATGCTTTCTTCCGGTAACCGGAAATGTCCAAACATCCTTACGCCAATGCGGAAGTGATGCGTGCATTGAGCCTATACACACGCATTCTTCACACGCTGGAGAAGTAGCAGAGACAGAGATGAAAATGTCCCCATAAGAATGAATTGGAAAACGCCTCCCAAACCCCTGCAATTTTTGAAAAAACTGTAATGATTATCGCCAAAATATTATATGTTGAGTGAGAGGAGACATGGCTGAACTCATGGCTGGTCATGTCGTTTTTATTACTGTCGAGTGAGAAATGAGGGCAGAAAAGCGAGAGACAAATCAGGTACCGTCTGCTCTCCTCCAGAAATTAAAAAAAAAAAATTAACATTGCGGCTTATGGGCCAGCTGCTCCAGTTCTCGTATGGAATCAGATCAGTCTCATAAATAATAAATGTACGGAGAAAGACTCACAAATGTGTTTTGTGATTTATATATAAATGACTCTCCACACACAAATATATTTCAATGCACACACAAAAGGTTTTCAAAATATATAAATGTAAAAAAGTTTCACAAATATTTTTCTGATCCACACATAAATGTTTCATGATTAATATGAATGTAATATAAATCCACATATATATGTATTTAAAAGTATTTGTAATTTTCGTAAAAAATATATTTATATGTTGTTACATTTATATACAAACTGTTGAACTTGCATTTAAAAATCGTTTTTCATTTGTAAACTTCTCTATTTGTGTGTGAAGTTGTCTGCATTTCTGTGTGGATCTTTGAGACTCCCCTGACCTCAGCCGATGCACAAATGCATTTTTTTTCAGATGGAACTGTCTGCAACCAATGAGCTGTCACTCTCATTTTCAGCCAATCACATTAGCTTAGCCCCATGCGGGGAAGGTTATGGCCATTACATTTCAACTGCGCATTTTGCGTAGGGGTCAGAGGTCAGCTTCAAGATGGCGTCGGGAAGCAATTCTGCGGATTCAAGTGTAAGTAAAGGCGTCTTGGCGTGCTTGATTAAATATATTTTGAGTTATGAAACATCATCAACAAACATACTATCATTTGCTAACTAGTTAGCCATAAAATGCCAATAGACAACCAGGGATCATTAGTGAATTTAGCTGCAGCAATATAACACTAGAAACTAATATAAGACATTGAAAACATAACTGTATCGGTAATTTCCTTTCTAATATCTTGCTTGTTTAAACATCCAATACAAATAAGTTGCTAGCAAACCATAATGAGTAAATAGTAGCTCACGAAATTGGATTCAAAGATGTATTGTCAGAAGACTCCGTCAAACCTTAGCCAGTACAGTACTGACTGTAATAGATGGCTGATGGATCTAGCTAGATACAAACTTGTCATGAACGTTAGCTAGAGAGTGAATAAAGTTTTTTTTTTAAACTTTTCCAGGTTGTCATGTTGTGAACTGTAAGCAGCAGCTGAAACATATTTCTATTTATGTATCCCTTAGGAATCACTAAAGCGTGACATCCTCCTGAGATTACATGATCGACTGCTACAAATCCTGGAGAGGCAACCTGTCGATTTAGAAGCCTTACAGTTTGCATGCCATCAGGCTTTTGTTTTGTTGGCAGCTCTAGGTGACACAGTAGGAGAGGAAATATTGACGTCACTTGCTAGTCTAAGGGCGTTTTCACACATGAAGCGACGCCTGCGAGCTAGTTCAGGCAGTCAACTCGAGCTTCACTGCCATATACACACGTGATATGCTTCTCTCCACAGACCATCCCACAAACGCACCCTCTCTATTGAGCGGGTTATTTAAACGCATGAATTTCGCTTCTCTCCCTCTGGCTCGTCAATGCTGCTGTTGCTCTGCACAAGCATCACCGCCCGCTCTTTCAGCGCTTCTCAAAATCATAGACACTGCTATAATTGCTCATGCGATTGCTATCTTACCTCCTGGCTCTGCTGATCGCTATGTCTCTCACTATCTCCGACTTGGGGAGTGAGTCTCCGTCCTCGGAGGAAGAAGTCGGGGTCATCCCCGAAACCCAGGCTCAGTCTGCTGAGGTTCACTCCGGGAATGAATCGGATGCCCCTCGTCTGCGCCGCAGCTCTCGCACCACCCGCAAACGACTCGCCGGATGGCCGGTGCACCGCATCCTGGAGGCGTTATACGCCCGCAACATCCCAGTTCCATCCGGCCTCAACCACGAAGAACTCTTCAACTACCTTCAAGTTCAAGAAAACCCCGCCGGTACCCAAGAGTTAAACTCAGGCGCCGCTCATCCTCCTTCCAAAGGCAAAGCTGCGGCAAAGAGGCGCTCTGCTCCTCAACCAGACGCTCCAAGACCCGCGGTCAATATTCCCATTAAAAGACCTAAGCAGTCACAACCCGGCACCTCTAACGAAGCAGCCATCCTGTCATCTCTTCTCGAAGTGAAATCAGCACTCAATGTTATGAATTCCAGAATACATTCCCTGGAAATCGCGAACTCCTCCGCTCCTAACATTAACAACACGGGCCCATCAGCTTCAACTTCTGACACGGCTCTCGCTGCCCCGCTCCCTGCTGACGTCACACCCCAAAGGAGTCTGGGAACTGCAGTTCCAGCTCCAACCATGGGCTCTCGGTTCCTGCCCCCTGCAGCCGCAATTCCTGATTCCCTCAGGAATCAAATTCTAACAGGTAATTATTATTAATCTTTATCTGAGGATCTATAGGCATACGTTTAATTAAAAGAATATCATTTATTTGCAAACTCTGTTCTATTAATGATTTAATATCAGGAAGTCCTATAGAAATGTATACATTTAAATATATATATGTATATATGTATATATATATATATACATATATATCTGCTCTCATTTAACAGGCCAGGACGTAAATCTGGTGAAGATTCTGTTATGCGGTTCTGAATCTGCCGACAAAAGATTTGTGGACTGCGGGGATTTTTCCGTAGTTCTCAAAGATAGCGATCCAAGACTGTCAAAAACTCTAACTATGGCAGAATTCAATGTTGCCTTTGGTGTCTTCAGAGACACCATATGCGAGAAATATCCACAACGCAGGGAAGAACTTGACACCTATTTGGCTATAATCTCAGACCTTGGTCTCTCATACGGTGGTTCTCTCTTTTATGAATACCACAAATCCTTCTCCGCCAAAGCTGCCATGTACATTCAGAAATTCAATCAGAGACTGGATTGGTCCGTAGTCGACCTGCCCCTAATCAGCAGACATTTTACTGGGCATAAAACTCTAGCCTGCTCTATCTGTGGTTCCTTCTCCCACACAACCTCCCTCTGTCCAAGAACCGCTTTTCAAGATCTGTCTACCCCGAAGCCTCAGCCAAAAAATCCTGTGTTAAATCAGGTAAATCATCCTCCAAAGCGACAGGTATTTTTTCCTTCAGGATTCAAGACTCCTACCTGCATTAATTTCAATGAGAATGTTTGTACTTATCCTAATTGTAAATTTATGCATGTGTGTAGCTGGTGTGGAGACAGCCACCCACGCTCTGTGTGTCCCCGGAGGCTTCGTCCTGCAAAATCGGGGAAATAAACGAGAAGCATCCTTCGACTCCAGTGAATGTTCCAGCTCTCTCCAAAGCTCTTTCAAATCACCCTAACAGATGCTTTGTCAATTATCTCATTACTGGGCTAGTCCAAGGATTCCTAGCAGGTCTATGCTGGCTCCCAAAAGCGACCCATGTCTTTAAGAACCTGCAGTCCGCTCTCAAGGAGCCAGAAATGGTAGATGAGCTCCTAGCAAAAGAGGTGAAAAAGGGCTACATGATAGGTCCATTGTCAAATTCCCCCTTTTCCATCTTCAGAGTAAGCCCAATAGGTGTTGCTACCAGGAAATATTCAAACAAAAAACGTCTCATCATTGATCTCTCAGCTCCTCATAATTCTTTCATTCCGAGTATAAATAGCTTAATCCCTCAAGAGCCCTTTTCCTTGTTCTACGCCTCTGTAGATAATGCTGTGCAGATGATTAAGTCAGCAGGGGTTGGTGCATGGCTGGGGAAAGCAGACATCGTAGATGCCTTCAAAGTCATGCCACTACATCCCTCGCAATGGCATCTTTTCGGTGTAAAATGGCGTTCCAAGTTGTACTTCTCGGTTAAATTGACATTTGGTTGCCGCAGTAGCCCTCGCATTTTTGACACCCTGTCAGAAGCATTATGCTGGATCCTCTACAACATCTGCAAACTCCCTTTCGTCTTGCATCTTCTGGACGATTTTTTGGTAGTTGACTTTCCCTCATCCCCGCCAGCTCGCAGCATCTCCATAGTCAAAAGCCTTTTCCATGAGTTAGGTGTACCTCTTTCAGAAGAGAAAACAATAGGCCCTAGCATGCGCTTAGAATTTCTCGGCATCACGCTTGATAGCATGCTAATGCAAGCATCTCTGCCACAAGACAAGTTGACTCGCATCAGAGAAGCTATCAAATCCTGGTCTAACGCTGCTTTTCTCTCTAAAAGAGATCTTTTATCTCTATTAGGGCATCTTAACTTTGCTATGCGTATCATTCCACAAGGTCGTTCTTTTGTATCACGCTTGCTAGAATTGGCTAATTCCGTTCAAAATCTAAATGACATCGTAGTTTTAGATGAAGGCTGTCGCTCAGATCTGCGGTTCTGGGGCTTGTTATGTGATGAATGGAACGGCATTTCCTTCTTTTACAATGACTTCGTGGAGTCTTCAGATTCCCTCCAGTTTTTCACAGATGCGGCCCCTTCAGTTGGTTTTGGGGGGTTTTACAACAACGAATGGTTCGCAGACGTCTGGCCACCTGAAATGCAGTCCCTTCGTAACGAATCCAAATCCACTGCTCTTCATGAGCTTTACCCTATCGTCGTCGCTTGTTCGCTATGGAGCAGTAGATGGACCAGGAAACAAATCATGGTGTTTTGTGACAACGCTGCTACAGTACAAATAATCAACAAGGGGCGCTCTAAAATACCAATAATTAACAGTCTCATGCGACGCTTAACTTGGACATGCGTTCTAAACAACTTCATTCTGCGAGCTACCTTCATTCCTGGTCATGAAAATTGTGTAGCTGATGCTCTCTCCCGCTTTAAATTTCAGGAGTTCAAAACTATGTGTCCCCAGGCCAAGCCCTCCAGCACGCCTTGCCCGCCATTCAGTCAGATGACTCTAGATTAAGTACGTCCAAGCCTCTGCAGGATCTCCTTTCCTCTGCCTCCAAATACATGAGACTTGGTTTAGCAAAAAGTACTATTAAAGCATATGATTCAGCTTGGTATTTCTTCTCTTCCTTCTGTGCCAACCTCATCCTTAGTCCTATACCAGTAGACATCTCAGTAGTTTGTGCATTTATTGTATTTTCATTTGAGTCCCGCAATCTTCAAATGCAAAGTATAAAAGCCATGCTAGCCGGGATTCAGTTCCACTTAAGATGCCATGATCCAGCATCCCAGAGCCTTCTCGGGAATCCTTCCATCCAGCTGCTCCTCAACGGCCTCAAAAAGGCACGTCCTCCAGGCAATGATAAAAGACTGCCTCTCACCATTTCACTGGTGCATAAGTTGGTGTCTAGATTAAGACAAGGGTGTTTTTCACCTTACATCGATGTTCTATTGGAAGCGGTTCTGCTAATGGCTTTCTTTGGGTTTCTCAGGTGTGGTGAATATACGACCAGATCTCTCTCCTTTAATCCTCAGCACGATCTCACTCTGTCTGATTTAACCTTCGAAGATCACATGTACTCTATATTTCTGAAACACTCAAAGTCTGACAGATCTCGCCAAGGCGTCCAAATTATCATTGCTAAGACTAACACTTCTTTTTGTCCCTTCTCCTCCATGATGAAATTCCTGCAACATCGCTCTCCGACCCCTCGGTCGGCACCGCTGTTCATCACTGATGGTTGCAAACCCATGACGAGATCTTGGTTCTCCTCAAAGCTGCGCGACCTCTTCCTGAGCTGTGGTCTTTCCCCAGAACACTATTCTCCTCACTCCCTGAGAATCGGCGCAGCTACAACTGCAGCTCTCCTTCTGCCTACATCGACGCTAAAATCCCTGGGCCGCTGGTCATCCTCAGCCTTCCAACGCTACATCAGGCTCCACAAGAAGGAGATCTTGTCTGCACAAAAGCTCATGAGCTCCAGTACCCTCTAAATGCATCAATAAAAATCTGGTAGCTACCTCGCTGTTTAATTCTATTATCGCATATCAGGTGGTTTGCTGGGTTAGTATTCATTCAGCTTAGCATGTCTTGCAATGCGCTTACAGGAGGATTGCTGCTCACTAGATAGTATATTCCCTTCATGACCGAGGTGCTCATGGGGAATGGCCACACGGCGGCGGTGCCAGGCCCACACATAGTAGCTTCACCAGATAGTATATTCCCCTTGTAGCCGAGGTGCTCGTGGGGAATGGCCACACGGCGGCGGCGCCAGGCCCACACATAGTAGCTTCACCAGATAGTATATTCCCCTTGTAGCCGAGGTGCTCGTGGGGAATGGCCACACGGCGGCGGTGCCAGGCCCACACATAGTAGCTTCACCAGATAGTATATTCCCCTCGTAGCCGAGATGCTCGTGGGGAATGGCCACACGGCGGCGGTGCCAGGCCCACACATAGTAGATCCTCACGTCAGAAGCGTCGGGCTCCTAATCCGTGGAGTTTTGGGGGAAATACCTCTATCATCACTCCCCAATATCTCATGTAAACATATCCGCGGGGAGCGGTGAGGTCAGAGCCTAGACGCCAAAACAAATCTAACAATGTTCTGCTTCTAATAAACATTTCAAACGTGAGTTGTCTGACTGAAATGAAGCGACGCCTGCGAGCTAGTTCAGGCAGTCAACTCGAGCTTCACTGCCATATACACACGTGATATGCTTCTCTCCACAGACCATCCCACAAACGCACCCTCTCTATTGAGCGGGTTATTTAAACGCATGAATTTCGCTTCTCTCCCTCTGGCTCGTCAATGCTGCTGTTGCTCTGCACAAGCATCACCGCCCGCTCTTTCAGCCCACCACCACCCCAGCATCCACCTGCAGGCTCTGTCTAGGGGGAAATACCTCTATCATCACTCCCCAATATCTCATGTAAACATATCCGCGGGGAGCGGTGAGGTCAGAGCCTAGACGCCAAAACAAATCTAACAATGTTCTGCTTCTAATAAACATTTCAAACGTGAGTTGTCTGACTGAACTATAGTTCATTTGCTCTGGTCCGAATCAGGGACCAACTTTTTACAATGTTGCATATTGCCTCAAGTTTGGTTTGTGTTCACACGGCAGCATTTACAAGTGGACCAAAATGTGTGATGCGCTAGGAAACTGCTCTCTAATTGGTCTGAATTTCAAAAAACGAGGCAGCAATTCAGCTGAATTTAGCAATGAGCAGACAGGAAGTCAAGCACTGAAACAACAACATTATGACATCCGGTTACTTTTCAAAATAAAAAACTCCGCGTTGCCACCAGAACACAAATCTCAAAAAAGAGACAAACACAAGCTCTCCTGCTAGTCTTTCGGTCAGGAACACTTCGTGTTGTTGTTTTTATGACACAGACCTATAACTGCGGTCTCGAGTGATCATGTGATTATTGCGGGAACTCCTTGGCCTCGCGACGCCAGCTGTCTACCGTACTGCGCCGTGTCCGACTCAAAACGCAACCGGGGGTTCCTGGACGGCGGAGCAACACACCTGATCGGGCCGTAACGCAGCGGACACGTATCCAGCGGAAATTTGGGGTTAAGCACTGCTTCCTGCAGTTGGGTCGGATCGAGGTTGGATCATGTTCTCACCACAAACGAACTGTACCAGAGTTTGTTTGGAACCGGACCGAGACCACCTCTTCACAAAGGTCTCGGTCCGGTTGTTTTGGTCCGCACCCGAGTGCGATTGATGTGTTCACACCTTCCAAAACGAAGTGCACCAAGGGGGTAAACGCTCCATGGTTCGATTCAACCAAACTAAACAAGGCAGGTGTGAAAATGCCCTAAATGCTCTTATCCAGCAGGAGAGAGAGAATGAACAGAGAGTTTCAACTCTGGAGTTGCAACGATGGGCTGGACGTGGTCGTCCAAGTTTCAGAGTGTCATTAGAGTCTCTAATCCATCTTGTTGAGCTTGGACTGCCATCAAACTGCATCGCTAAACTCCTCGGTGTGTCCAGAGCTGCGCTTTTTAGGCGGATGGCCAAAAACAACATTCGGTTTGCTTCTTATAGTAGTTGCAGTGATGACGAACTAGATGTACTGGTCAGTACAGTGAAAAGCAAAATGCCGGACGCTGGGCACAAAATGGTCCGAGGTGCTTTACTTGCACAGGGACACAGAGTTCAATGGGACAGAATATATGCATCTATGCATCGCGTGGACAGTGTTGGCGTGATCGCTAGGATGGCCCGTTTGGGATGTGTGGTGAGGAGGACTTACTCAGTGCCTTACCCAAAGTACTTAGTACACATTGACACCAATCACAAACTCATCAGGTATGTCTGCATGCTATCTGTATGCACAATGTTAATTTTATTTTTGTATTTTCCAATATTGTATTTTGTGTATTGTATCACATATTTGTCTATCATTGACCAACGCATGCAATAGCAACCATCATAGTATATCACATTAAACTGTATTTATTTAGAGCGCCATGAACTGATTTTATTGTGTTTACATTCCCATAAATATGGTATTGTGAGACTTATACTGGTAGAGATATTGTGTATTGTGTTTGGGAGTTACTTCTTATCTTTTCTGTTATTATTTGTTTTAACCTAGGTACAACTTCGTCATCTTTGGGGGAATAGATGGCTATTCAAGAAAGGTAAGACTTTCACTGTCAAGGACTAGCAACTGCAAAATGTTGCTGAACATCACAATTTCTCTCCTATATAACTTGCTATAACCTTTTAAGTTTTTTTTCTGTATAAACAGATGGTGAGCCTTCAGTAAAAAATATATTTTGTACTTTTTGACATTTTGTTTCTTGTTTTTTTTTTTTGTTGTTTTACTTTTGGCTATGAAACTTACCCTTTTCCATTGCTGAGGAGAAACAGGCTTTCCTATCCCATCCGTCCTATGTACTTTAAACATTTAACAACTTTCCTTTTCATAGAGTCCATCTATCGTTTTTGGTGAGCTTTGACTTAATTTCTCATGTCATGAGACTTGATCCCATGATATTGAATGATTCTGTAGTGAGTAGTTTTCTTACTGTTGCACACATAATTTTGGCATTGATTCCTTTAGCCCCTACAGAACATTGTCAGTTGATTTATGTCCCGAGAGAAACTGAAGTATTAATTTGTTGTTCTACTTGTTCTTGTAGATAATGTACCTTAATGTGGCAGACAACAACCGGTCTGATACCCACTTGGCCTTCTTCAATGCAGCTGTGACTGAACATGAGTTTCCTCTGAGGTATTAAAGGTATTTAAATGTAATAACTTGAGTGGTTGCAGACCTATCCAGAGAATTTAGATGCTAACCATCAAACAGCTGCGTCAGTTAAAAAACACTGGAACTTTATTATTGAGACAGTTCTTTAATAAAAAATAGTGTAGTGTATTGCTGTTAATTAAAAGGAGCATAGTCTGAACATATACTTGAACCAACGAGTTCAAACAATTACATCCATAAATTATACTTAATCATTCCTTGTTCTGCACAAAGATACGAAAAACATTTCTCAAGCAGATGTGACCCATCCCTCATTCATATGTGCATTTAGATGACTTCAGGTATAAAAAGGTGGAAGATAGTCCTTTAGGGGAACAGTGTGCCGGTCAAATATCTCAAAGATTAATGTCCATAGAGGGCCATTTGTAAAAATTATATTCTGGAAATACCAATATGATTTATCAGTTTTGTACAGGAAAATGGTCTAAAATTCCTCCTAGTCAATGTGCAGATTTGATCATACATGCTAGAAACATTTGGTTGATGTCACAGCTTTAAAATAAGATTTAACTAGTTGCTTAAACAAATCTACATTATTCCAACTGGACCTTGAAAGTTCAAGCCAATAATCCAATAGACCTTGATTTATGACAAAATTATAAAAATGTGCAGAGAAATCCATCCTTGACACTGTACCAAAAACTGTTGTAAATGGACTTAGATCATCTTGGAATGGAACTCCTTGTGCATGTGATGCTTGAACTACATGAATCTTACTTCTGCCTAATTATTTCCCTGATGAAGCATGATTAAACTCGTAAAGGTTCATGTTTTGTTTTTTTCACAGTGAGAGGAGATCATGGAGGAGAAAATGTGGGGGTCGCAGAGTTAATGTTCTCTATTCGTGGAACTGACAGTAACAGCTTTATTGCAGGGAAAAGCATACACAATCAACGGTGAGTTTAACCTCTTTTTTGAAGTTTTAAGATAATATTGAGATGTAATGGCTTCGGCTGCGGCAGAGTAAACAGTTTCTTAAAGGATCTTAATGTTGTGAAAATGTATTTATCTCCCCCCATACAGAATGGAACAGCTCTGGCGTGATGTGTTCATGGATGTTACAGGTGTATACTATAACATCCTGCACTCTCTTGAGGACCAACACCTCCTCGACATCAGCAACGTCCTACACTTTTTCTGCTGCCATTACGTATTTCTGCCACGCATCCAGGCAAGCTTCGATGTCTTCAGGGAGGTGTGGGACAACCATTCCATCAGGACAGAGAAAAACCTGACACCAAATCAGTTGTGGCAGGTGGGCCAGTCCCTGAATCCTGTTGAAGATCCTGATCCTGAGTTAAATTATGCTTTTCTTTTTTCAAATGTCTCTAAGTTATTTTGTTGATCCTTAATGAAAAACCCAAACACCCTCAAATTTTCTGATTCACTGTTATCAATAGGTGCACTCCCCTTCTTGGATTAAAAAGCCTTGGCCTTTGTGTAAGCAAAAATAGGTGTTTTTACCACAAATGCACAGTACTTCGGGAGTGTTTACGTGCACCTCAAGTGAAATAGTCTTTTCCATGAATACCTTAATATTTTTACATCATCCTTCCCTTTATTTATTGATAATTGCATTCCCTTTTTTGTAATAATCAGTGGTAAGTGCACAGTGCCTGTTTAAACTTGTTTATGCAAATTAGTAGTAATTAAGGGGCCGTCCAGACAGGCGAAAACAGTCTTTTTTTTCTCCGTCTTCCTCGTCATCGTTTTAAGAATATTTGCGTCCATACGGATCCACTGAAAACGACCGAAAACACTGTAGTTCCTATTCCAGGCCTCTAGGTGGCGCTTGACATTCACCAAAAACGGAGAAGAAGAGACGGAGCATGCGCATTAAGCTTGCGCGCTGTAAACAAACAGACAGTAGACGGAGAAACCGAACACGACAAGAAGAAGATGAAAATGGCTAGTGCAAGGAAACCAGAAGCGTTTGTGTGGACCGTCAATGAGGCTGAACTGCTGCTGCGACTCACACTCAACTACAAGGCATGTAAGTTGCAAGAAAGGCTCAATATCTTCTGCAGCACAAACACAAGCATGTAGTCTGCCATTGTTGTTGTTGTTGTTATTAGACATCGCGGGGTGGGGCAATGGCGTCATCGTTTTGGAAAGTATGCGGATTCGCCGTCCACATGAGAATGGGAGGGCTGCGTTTTTGGATTCCTCCACCCTGAGACCCGTTTTCAAAAAAGTGCGTTTTCAGGCGCTGCGTTTTCAGGATCCGTATGGACGGTCGGCCAAAACGATGCAATACGTGTGCGCTTTCACAAAAGAGCGTTGTTGTCTGGACGGGGCCTAAGAAATGTTACAGTCTGTCTTTGTCAGGGTATACTCATACCAGAGAGTCAATGGGAGGAGAGTGGATTCACAGATGAGCCTCATCCTGGGGTCAATGTCCCTATACTGGACAATCCTCTCCTGGATCCTGAAATGATCCAGCTGGAAGACAACATTGATCCATTGCAAGAGTCTGAAAGTTTCGGAGTGGATATATATCTCCACACTGTCCAATATGTTGAGAACTTGCTTGAGGCAAGGTAATTAATATGCTAGTTTTGTTGATATAAATATCTATATACCTCTCTTAACATTTATTTGTTTGCAACCCCTGGCAAAATTGTTTATTGTTTTATGTGTATAGGCCTACTGTTGTTTGTATAGCCTACTGATGTTAACTGTGTATAGGTAATATTGTAACTGATTTATATAATACTAAAAAATAAAATAAGAAAAATGAATAGGAGGATCAGCTGGTGTGACTCCACCTCTGCTATGCATTGCATTATGGGCATGCTGATTTTCACACTACACATTTCAACCGAATGTAGTATGGCATCTGAGTATGTTACTACATACTAAATCCAACCAGACAATTGGGACATCCTAAATCTTTTTTCCACCATACTAAATAGTAGGTAGTATGTGATTTGTCAAGGCTGATAATTATGCATGTTCAAGTCAAAAAATTCCACTTTGTGCTCTCACATCTCTCTATAAAAGCAAGGAATCTCTGTCTGTCTGTCTGTCTGTGTGTGTGTGTGTATGTGTGTGTTCCTCAAATATCTCTGCGGATCAGGATCAGACTGACCTGAGACTTACAACATGGCTGCTGCGTGTTTCAAGGGTGTGCGACTTCGCATTTGTTTGGACTGCAATGATACTGTTAATAAATTATTTCATAAATGCTTTACAAATTTGCGAGCATTGTCCACCGGAGCCACCACAGTCACATGCGCACCAGAGCCAACCACTGCAGAGCCCACCGCGACCCCCTCACCTTAAGAAACAAGCAGATTTATACCTGCAGCGGCGCGAGCTGGACCGGGATTTTGCTGGCGGTTCGGTCCCGTTCTGTTCTGTGCATCTAAACTGACTGTTGTGTATTAATGAGACTAAAAGAGTCCGGACCGAGTCTGTCCGGGTCTGAGGAGATCCGGAGACAACAACAAAGACAACAAAGTGGAACGGAATCTGTGGATGTGTAGCTAGCTGATAGCCGCTAGCCCACACACGCACCGGCACGTCCAAAACCGGACTTAGGGTAAATAATGTCTGCCACGCTTTTTCGCGAACATTGCCGTCACGTTTGCTTTGTGTCTGGTGCAGGAAGAAACGGTAAAAACGGGCTTTTGTCACGAAAGTGTCCAAGCAGCAAGTTTGGTTGTTGAGGAACAGGAAGTTGTGGGAGGGACGTAGGCAGATGGATGACAGGCAACGACGGTCAGTGTATAGACAGCGATACTGAGAGTTGAGAGATTTGTGACATTTAGCGTGTTTGGAGTGTATAGTTAGTGTGTTATGTAGTGTTTGGTGTAGTGTATTTAGTGTGTAGTGGAGTCGTTTTTTTGTTTAATGAGTCAAAGCAATGAGGAGACGGCTGAATGAGCATTGCCTGCATTTAAATGTAAATAGTTACATATAACTTATAACTATTTGCATTATAAGTTATAAAAAATGGTTTGTTAAACATATTTGTGGTTTAAAGTAAAAAAAATCTAACTTTTTCTACTCGGATTTTATGGGTTTTTTGTGTGATTTTAGGTCCATTGTGTTAATACAGTATGTCAAAATGAAAAAAGAACTGTACTGTCACACATGTGAGGTTGTGCTGAAAATAAAGACACCAAGTAAATAGTTTTTAAGATGAAATATAATGGCAAAATCAAAAATAGTCAAAAACAGCCAATTATACCCTGGAATATCAGATTTCACAACAAACCTAAATATCCCTGACGTCCCACCTTCAAACACAGCCTCATTTGGCCATCCATGAAAAAGCTACTTAACCTCCCACTTTTCTATAGGAATACATTTTTCTTACGGGCACTGCACTAGTAAGTAACATTAGGCTACATCTAGCTGTAGTTCCTCTTGAATAAACTAGAAAATGGAAATGTGTGCACAGCACCTCACAAGAAAGGTTCAACATTTGTGAAATGATGATCAAGAGCAGTTTGAAGTGTACTTTGTATTTACTTGTGCCTTTCTTGCATACAATTTATGAAAAATAAAAACAATTTGTAAAAAATAATCAATGTATTACTTTAGTGTGGTTCAAGGGACTGATCATTGTAAAGGTTTAACAGTTATTGGACAATTACTTTTCCTAAACTCTGAAAAATGTGTTAGGAAGGAAACCTTTTAGTATAATAACCAATATGAACAAAATAATGTAGCAGAAGTGATTCAGAAAAATGACTTCACAAAAGTAAAAGATCACTGGAGAACGAGTGCACATATCAAAAAGTTACCATAACAGTACACAGGTATAATACATCACCAAACCAACAACCACATATCTAAAGTGAAAGCTTAAGGAAACGCTGCTTAAGAATCAGGTGAAAAAAATGTAAATAAAACTTCTGAAAACAATTTCTTCTGGAATGTCGGCACTTCAAAAGGAAATGATTGCCAGACCTTGAACAAATTAGCATCTACACAAGCCCAAAATTGGAACTGATGGATCTGATGGCCATCATCAAGTCATGGTGGAACATCTTGTAGCTCTGGTAGTGGCCGGGGAGTTTCAATTTAAGGAAGCAGGTGAGAGCCACTGGGTAAGTTGATGTCACAACCTCAACGATGAGGTTTCTTGTCGGCAGCTCCCACCCAACCCAGAACTTCATGAGGTCACGCAACACCTCCGGTGACGCTATGGAAGAGAAGATATCAATATATGCAATACCTCAAATGCCTTTCATGAAAAAATTAAATGTGAGCCCATAAAACCTGCAAAAATATCACTGATTTATATCAGAACCCCAGATTGTGTGCAGATTTGGCATCAGAACTGCCATCTCTTTAGCTCCTCTTGCTTTTTTTGTCCATTCTTACCAGTCCTAGCACCCAAACAACTAAGTGCAAATAGAGATTCAATGCATAGATTAAGTGTTACCTTCTTCTATGAATTTCCTCAAAATTCCAGTGACGAGACTGACTTTCTCCAATGGAACAGAGTCGTCCTCATCCTCGTTGCTGTCACATTTGGGTTGTGGCCAGCGAATGTTCTGGATCACGGCCTACAGGAGATCAAATACAAGCTTGTTTCATGCTGAGAATAAAACTCTTGTTAGATGCTGCTAAACAATCTTACATATGCAGCTGACCTCCTAATTGGTTAGACTGTCATGTTACCATTATATTATTTCAATAAGGTTATTTATAAAAGTATTACTGCATGTGAAAGCAGTTCCTGGAACAGCCAGTCGTGATTGGTGGAGGTTGGAACAGGGAGATCCCAGGACAGGCAAAGATTAGTCACACTGGTGTTTTCTTCCACTGTAAGTTCTGCTTTCTTCAGCTAAAAGATACATTCACAAAAGAGGTAAAGAATTTACAATTTACATGCAAAGTTGTTTCTGCCACGGCCGACCTTGCCAAGTTCCTCGCCAGAAGTCAACTTATCACCACAGGTCTAAGAAGGTTGATGATAAAGTGGAAAACTACTGGGCTTGCAAGTCTTCATTTTCCAATGCTATCGAAGGTCTCGATTTAACTGAAGCTGAGGAGCTAGACCTGCTTGTGAAGTGGTCGGGGAAAGAGTCCTCAGAGCACGTACGTCGAATAATATCTGTCCACATCAGGCAACTTGCTGCTGGTCTGAGGATGGCATGGGACAGATTAGAGCAATGCTATGGGACACCAGAAGCCATTGAAAGCGCTCTATTTGCTAGATTGGAGAACTTTCTGAAGATATCCAGCAAGGATGTGCAGAAGCTTCGCGACCTGGCAGACCTGCTATTAGAGATAGAGGCAGCTAAGGAGGATCATTTCCTACCCGATTATCTTATTTGGACACAGCCAGAGGAATCCATCCCATCCTCGAAAAACTTCCATACCAACTGCAGGACAAATGGACATCCTATGGCTCGAAATATAAGGAACAGTACAAGGTATCATTCCCTCCATTTGTTGTGTTTTCCAAGTTCATTTACGATGAAGCTAAAGCCCGAAACGACCCGAGCTTCATCCTTCGCTCATCTAGTCACACTCCTTCCAGGAGAGAGGTTTCGAAACAATAACATGAACAGCAACATCGTGGACTACCGCCTGAAGGTCCACGTCTTCGGCAACACTCCGTCTCCAGCGGTCGCCATTTATGGCCTAATGAGGGCCGCCAGAGAGGAAGAAGACAGTTATGGGAGTGATGTCAGGAAATTTGTAGAAGAGGATTTCTATGTGGACGATGCATTGAAGTCTTTCGCCACAGAGGAAGAGGCTATCTCTGTTCTCCAACGTGCCTGAGCAGCCCTCGCACTCTCTAACCTGCGGCTACACAAAATAGCCTCCAACAGAACTGCTGTAATAGATGCCATCCCCACCGACGATCTTGCTAAGGATGTTCAAAATCTGGACCTGTCGAAGAATGAGCTTCCTTTGCAGCGCAGCTTAGGTGTTTGTTGGAACCTCATCACAGACATGTTCACATTCAGAGTTCAGGTTGACAACAAGCCATTCACACGTAGAGGTGTGCTCTCTGTAGTGAACAGTATTTTTGATCCTCTCGGGTTCGTCACACCTGTCACAGTACAAGGCAGGTTTCTTCTCAGGCAGCTGTCAACACAAGTAGGAGAATGGGACTCTCCTCTCCCTGATGATAAGAGAGCAGAATGGGAGAAGTGGAAAGCTTCGCTCCAGCATCTGCAGGTGCTGCAGATTCCCCGATGTTATTCCCCTTTCTCCTCCACCAATGTCAAGTCAAGAGAGTTGGTCATCTTTGCCGATGCTTCTGTCAAGGCAATTTCGGCTGTAGTTTACTTGAAGATCACCAACCACGATAACAAGTCCGACGTGGGGTTTGTCTTTGGGAAATCAAAGCTCGAACCTGTAAGAGAGACTACCATACCACATCTCGAGCTCTGTGCCGCTGTCCGGTGGATATCACAGAGTTTGTAGTGAGTGAGCTGCACCTGAAGATTGACTCTGTCACATTTTTCAAAGACAGCAGAATTGTTTTGGGCTACATACACAATGAGACAAGGAGGTTTTATGTGTATGTGACTAACC
This sequence comes from Sparus aurata, assembly GCF_900880675.1. Classification (NCBI taxonomy): domain Eukaryota; kingdom Metazoa; phylum Chordata; class Actinopteri; order Spariformes; family Sparidae; genus Sparus; species Sparus aurata. Next base: position 2,141,428 of record NC_044203.1, on the reverse strand, counting down.
GGATTCAACGGATTCGCCAGTCGACATCTCCAGAACAATGGAAATACGTTCCATCCGAGCAGAACCCTGCAGACCATGTGTCAAGATCAGTCGCAGCTGCTTTCCTTGCAAACACGACTTGGTTGACAGGACCACCTTTCCTGTCAAAGCCCCTCCTTTCGTCATCACCGTCTGCTGTGTCATTTGACCTTGTTGATCCGGCGGCAGACACAGAGATACGTCCTGTAGCATCTGTGCACATCACTCAAGCTTTGAAAGGTCAGTTGGGCGTTAAGCCCTTTGAACGTTTCTCCAGTTTGCAATCACTTGTCAGAGCGGTTGCACATCTGAAGCACATTGCCCATTCCTTTGCCCATCCAACTGGTGAGAATAACTGTAAAGGGTGGCATCTATGGCAGGAAGGCTCTACTGTGGAGGGACAAGAAAAGGCCAAGAAGCTTGTGATTAAGAGTGTCCAGCATGAAGTGTATGCTGAAGAGATAAGATGCATCTCAGAGAAGAGAAGTCTGCCAACACATAGCAGTATCAGACTTGAATCCGGTCATAGACACTGTAGGAGGACGAATATCTCATTCTCAGTTGACCTTAAGTGAGGTAAATCCCCTTATCATTCCTGGTCACCACTACCATGCCACATTGATCATAAGACACTATCATGTAGAGGTGGGTGCAATTCATCGATGTGGCGATGCATCGCGATGCGTCATGTGACGATTTGGCATCGATTAATTAACGCTGATGCTTTGCTGCAAGACCAGAACAAAAAGCACATAACCGAAACCTTAGCACGCACGCCGCCCTGACTGTTTAGTGAGTGGGACCACAAAAAACGGAGCAGTAACGTTAGTTTCATTTAGTGGGGCTCACCATGGAGCCGCGCTACAAACTCCCTCACCAATGAGTGTGAGTGCCACTCTGCTCTACTGTGTTTGTGTTGTGTTCACCTCACTGTACTGAAGCTCCAGACAGAATAAGTTCACATGGGTTAAAGTTCTCCGTCGCTACGACGGATATCCGTCATTCAAACTTCACAGAGGCGACTTATGAGATCAATGTAGATCGGAGGAGAACAACTGTTGGCTGATCTTTATTGACAGATTGTCACACTCTACAGCCAATGGTATTGTTAACAGCATGTGCGTGCCTGACCAATGACAGTGTAGTGACCCACACAGGGCGGGATCTAAACACGGAGCGGCGCTAAAATTTAGCTGCTTAGCTAGCAAGGACTCGTCGCGCTGCTACGTTACCAATTAGTTCTTGAGTTTAGTCAACACGTGAGAACTCGTCTGACACGGAGAGTCTCCTGTTGTGTGCTACATGTGTGAAATAACAACTATAGTCTGGACTTTGTCTGCAGTGTATCTGTGTAAACGGCATCATTCAGCGTCTCTCCCTCCCCTCTGGCACCGTGAGTTACCATGGTTACAGGAACGCCCTGAAACTTTCTATAATAATCAATAAGAAGTTTTTGGTTAGTTTGACTGTACAAAATCATGAATGTAGCCTGACTGTAGCTCAATGCTGAAATCTTGTATTATAACAGAACAAATGTAAAGCCTCAGAGCTTCTTTGATTATTAACAGTATGTTAGTGATGACAGAAAGGTGAAAACTCGCCATCAGACTGACAAGGCTGCAAAAGTTGCTGTTTGTATGATGTATTTTTATGTTAAACGATAAGAGGCTCATTTTAACAATATTATTAATAATAATAATTAATGATAAGGATGATGAGAAGAAGTAGAAAAATAGCGTACTGAAAGGTTCTGTAGATGGTTGATTATTTGAAAGAGTAAAACTTGAGAGAAGCTTGGCAAAAAAAAGGCACAGTTTGATTTCATGGATTGAAAATTACATTGAAAAGACAAAAAAACTTTTCAAGTGTGAATAGAACAGCTGTTCAGATCATCCTCCTGTAAAACACTGTTGGTCAAATATTTAAACTTGATGTCTGCATTAAAAATCGCAATAATCGAAGAATCGTGGCACCAATAATTGAATCGAATCGACAATCGTTATAATCGAAGAATTTAAGAATCGAAGCTCCCATAATCGAAATCGAATCGTGAGGTACCCTTGTTGGAACACCCCTATGAAGGAGGAGAATAAAGTCATCTGTAACTGAAGAATCGTAGTCCTGTCTATTTCCTGGAGGGAGTGATAATAAGACTCCCAAAAAGTTACTGCACCATGAAAACAAATAACTAGCATAGAACCCTGTAATTCCATGAATTGTTGTTTTTACACCAAACAGACGAGATGCAACGTGTTAATTTGTGAACTTTTTTTAGCTTTGGAGAGCGCCAGTTAGCTAACTGTCTAACGCTTACAAAAGTTCACAAATAGTTAGCTAAATAACTACGTTAGGGTAACTGGCCCCTGGCGGTAACTAGCTACATATTGATCTCTAAGACTAAATTTAGATTGTATTTATTTTCAAATTGTGAAAATGTAATAATCTCCCTGCTTTGTCTATTCAGTGTTAACTGTTGTAAGTAAACTGCTGTATACTTTTATGACAAATATTGGTTTAATAAGGCAAAGTGGAAGTTACCTTACCACAATGTTTTCCTAAAACTAAATGGCGATGTTGCTTTTCAATGCATTGAGTCCCTGTGGCCCACAGATGGTCATTTGAGTGGAAATTTAGTGGCTCCCCGTTTTTAAAATTAAACAAATAAAAAACAAATTAAATCGCAAATGTGAAAACAAAACACTGCCACATCTTTGGCAGCCCCTAGAAAGTTGGGGGCTGTTTTTGTTACGTACTCTACTTCACAATATCAGTCTCCAGCTGATTGACATTGATGAGCCAGTCAGCTGGAGACTGACATTGTCAAGTAGAGTACATTACAAAAACAGGATAAAACAGAAGCTTATGCATGCATAAGTTATGCATATGGATAACGTCTCAATGAGGAATTATAGATAAAGGTAACTATAAATATACATTTTATATTAGTTGCTGCACCAGTTAAAAAAAAATCCAACTGACAACATTTATGGCTGTGACCTGGTGAGAGAATCTACAATTTTGGGGCACCATGTCCTAAATTGCCTTGGGCCCCAAAATGTGTGACGCCAGCCCTGCTCTGACAGTGCTGTCTGCAGCTGGCAAGTGAGGCGCTGTGTGCAGTGCTGCAATCTTATAACCAAATTACTATAACTTACTCTGTGTGGAAATCTGATGCTTCCACGTCAAAGATGATGAAGAAAGGCTGAGCTGAAAAAAGACGAATAGTTGAATCTTTTTACTGAGCAACTAAATCTGATTTAACTGATAAGATCCTAAATCACATCATCATCATGATATCGAAATTTCGAATAAACCATGTAGTGGTAGGTTTCAACGCATCGCATCTCCTGAACAGCAAAGCATCATCATCATCACAAGAGAATACATAATGGATCAGAGCTAATTATTTTTGGCAGTGACTTAGTTTATTTACCAAATGCGTGTCAGAGGTCTTTGTTGCAGCAGAAAGTATTATGTCAGTATGACTGAGGTATGGAAACCGTGACCAGCCGATTCTTTCTCTCTCAACGGTGAGTTTGATTTTATACTTATTTCAATACATATTTGTTTTTCATGATCTAGTATTATCAGGGATAAAATATGGTGGATATTGATTTGATGGCAACTTTTCAGATTTTGATGTGCTAGAGACGCAGGACGTGTACCTAGCAACATCACCACCTAACCAAGTGGTTTCAGTGCCTGAACCTTAACAAACCGAAACAGCATGACAAAGGTCCAGTGCGACTGTTGCTGGTACACTGTAATGGTCATGTTGCTTTTAGAACGGTGATATATGTTGTTCTGGAGTCACAGGAAATCTACCTATTTAGTCATTCCAGTATGACGGTGTGTTGATAATGTAAGATACACAGAATTTGTAGCATATGGGATACAGTTTATAGAAAAACACTAGTATCCTGAGAGTTCTCATTACTGCAAATAGTCTCTGACAGTGTATTTTATTACTACGTGTACTCACAATCTGTATATGAAACAGAATTTCTGAATACAGTGTGATTGGCAGTAAGTGGAAAAAGATACAAATTAGAAGCACAGGCCTCAGGAAAATGGACCTCCAATGTTCTTTTTCTTTTTTGGGAAAGATTTCTATTTTACCCCTTATTGTTGAATTTCAAACTGCCTCTGGGTCAGCAGTATGTTTCTGCAGCACTTCTCTTTCTACAGCAGCAGCAGCATCTTGCCAATTGAGCTGGCACCATGCTGTCTGACACTGTGAACCCCACCTGTCTGTCTCCACCTGTAGATGACTGATGTGTTGTTTCATATACTTCTTAAACTGTCTCTCACTCATACACCCACAAATGTCACTGCCTATGCTGTGCAAGTCAGATTACTGCCTTTCACTTGTTCCCTTTTAATCTATTTTCCTTCCTTCAGCTGGTTACATGCATGTGTTCACAAATCACTTGCATTACAATTTAGATGAAGTCTGTTGAATCCCTTAACCTATACATGGCCTTGTTTCTGAGCTAATGCCAGAGTGGAGATTACAATATGGTGAGAGCAGAAAGAGAGCCTGCATCCCAGAGTAGCTGTCATCAATTCTTAAGCGTAAGTCATAATGAAGGTTTGTGATAGTGTGTGACAGTGTTATCAAAGATGGCACTGTTAAGGCCCCCACACACCACTCTCCGACCACTCCGTTGCCTCTTGTCTGACCCGTTCAGCAGAAAAGCGGCGTTGAACACACCGCTTCGACGTGCTGCCTACTCCACAGTAGCGTGTACGTTCTGCGCTTGCGCGAGATGCAATAAGCGGGTGGCGCTTGTGTTGGGAGTTGTAAACGAGAGGCTTATGCACGCAACTCTCTTTACTTTCGATCAAAATGAAACTTAACTATTTCATACAAAAACAGCTGCATACTAAACATGCAGTGAGGCATTACCAAACGAACACAGATTAATCGTCCTGAACGGACATAACACCTAGTCTCGAGCCAATACTGCAAAACGTGAAAACGGGGAATGATGGAACGAAGTGCATAGAAAAACAAAGCGCACACAGTATTCCGCCCCTCCCACACACCGCGGTGATTCGCTAGCACACCGCCAATCAGAACGGCCATTCAGCTGGCACACAACCAATCAGAGAATCCAATGGCTCAGACGTCCGACGGCCCACCTCCTCAGACTTCGCATGTTCAATCGGATCCGACAAGGTCCGCGCGGCTCTGAAAGCTTCCGACGGAGCTGAAAACACCAAACATATTTGTTCCTAACCTCGCCCGAGTCTCTCCAAATGCTTCAGACGTCCAACGGTTGGGCCAGTGTGTTCCTGCCTTTAAGCTTTTCTCTTGAGAGACAGAGAGGGCGCAGCTACAAACACAGTCAATCCAAGGGGCACTGTGTCTTGGGCAGTGTTGGGGAGACTTTTACTACATGTAGTTGAACTACATAGTTTAACTACAATTTGCTGTAAGTTGCTGGTAGTTAAGCTACATTTATATTTTGTGCTGCGTCAAGTAGTTCAGCTACTTTTTGGGTCATTTTTTGTAGTTTAAATACTCAATTTACAAACTACAATTTTGGCCATTAACATGAAATACCTATATAATATACGTTTTATTTTTCTTTGAAAAAAAGGCATGAAACATCTTCATGTCATGGCATGCTAAGCCAGTGCTGCCTCTGATTGGCTTGCCTTGGCAGCACTCAAATGCTTCACAGACTGGGTGGTTCTTTGTGCAGAAGCACATCACGGACAACCCTCCTGCTACCCCTGATGCGCCCCTGAACACGCCATGTACGTGTTGGATATAGAAGCATCTACAGACACGACCTACGTGTTCACATGTGAGCTCTGCAAGTTGAAAACAACAAAAATTTAGACTTCAAAGAAGTCACCAGATGAGTCCCCTTAAAATGCTTTCAAATCTCTACCCAAAATGTCCAAAGTGTTTGTGAAGTTCAACACTGCTGTATCAGCCAGTGCAGCATGTGAGCAGCTTTTTAGTGTTGGTAAAGATGTTTTAAGTGCCAAACGGAACCGGCTGTCTGATAAAAACTTTGACTGCTCATGTGTTGTGTGAACAAGCAATTCTGCCCTGGTATCTACTTCTAGTGCCTAAGTGTTAGAGCCTCTGAAGTTCCTGTGATGTTGACCAAAAATGTCAGCTTTTGTTCTTTAAAAAATAAAACTTGAGTTGAGAGACATATTTCTGCTGGCATGTGGATTTTTTGCTATTATATTGTGTTTCACAATATTTTGTTTTTTTTAACGCTGATTTAAATGAGTATAATGAGTATAAGTAGTTGCTAAAGCTACTTTTTTAGCAGTAGTTTTACAAACTAAACTTCTCCAGGGGTAGAAATGTAGTTTGTTCAAACTACTGCCAGGCTGAACTACATGTAGTTTTACAAGCTACACTTCTAAAGTAGCTTCCCCAACACTGGTCTTGGGGTGGAGGTGAGGTTGGTGGGGTTTGTGTAATAAACAGGGATTAACCACCGGGCCAATTTGGCCGGTGCCCATGGGCCTCTGAACTCTAGGGGCCTCCAAAACCCCACCAAATGTGGCCTCTTCCTGTCTCTGCTTTTGGTTTCATATAAAATCAAAAATTACTTTATTTGCAAATAAGAAAAAAATATTACAATGGGTTTGCTGGCTGTGTCCACATTATAATGATGACGATGATTCGGGTGACCGTGGGAATAGCACCAAGAATGCATTAGCATGTTTCTGCTCATGTTGTCTACATTAGTAGAAACAAACACATTAGAAGTCAAAAGGCAGCAAAATGGATAGCAGAGATATTAAAATAGGGAAAAATATATCCACCATTTCAACATGTTTGAAAGCTCATTTCTCTGGAGAAAGAGCCAAGCTGGCTATAAGAATGAGGGGTTAGGTTTGACCAGTGTCTGCTGCTTGCCCGCTGGTGTGTTGGCTACAAATTTGTCAGCTCTACAATGTATCTTTCACTTTTCACCTACATACCACAAACACACCAGGACCTTTTTGTTGGCCAGAAACAGCTGCCAGATCACTAGCAGACTCCTTATATTTTAAAATGTAATGTTTAATATGACCAATTCAGACTTAGTGATAGTTATAACAGTGGAAATACAATAATATAATGTTTCTGTGAGTTTTATTTTGTTTTTGTCTGGTTTGAATGAAATGTGTTTCATAATAAAACTACTGTTTCTGCAAACAGAGTCTAATGAGTCTGTTGGTTAAGCAAAAAGGATCTTATTATAAAAAGGTTTGTTTCTGTAGGGATTATCTGGACTGTTCGTCAAAATCTTCTGAGCCTGTCTCTGGCAAAGCGAGCACTTCATATGAATGTAATTTGATGATGTGCAATTGTCCTTAAAATTACATCTGCTGCAGTGGCGGCTGGTGACTGAAAAAATTGGGGAGGACAGGAGGACAGGAGGAAAACCAGTCCACGGTCAACCAATTAACCCTACTTTCTTATATTCAATGAAAATTAAGCAATAAAACAATGATTTACAAGACTTCTTTAAAAAAACATTTCATTAAAAAGCTAATATACGAGACAAAAAAACCACAAAAAAAACAAACTATCTCCTTTGGAATTCGAACCCCAGTCACCTGAATAGCAGGTTTTTGCGCTACCCCCTGTGCTATCTCGGCACTCAATACATGATCTTCACGACAGTGACTTTGTTGCTGCTCTGTATTGTGTGCGCTGTAACTGTGTTGCTGTCCCGGTCGTGCCGCTAACTTTATGTCCTCCAGCAGGACGAACGAAAGAAACGAAACTTCTCTCTGATTTCTCCTAACAGTTTTTTTTCTTTCAGAAATGTGCTTATATTTCCTTTGAAACCGATTCCAATATCGCTGAAAACTCCATATTTCTTGTCCGAGCATGGCTGGCAGTGAAAGCTGTAAAATACATCGAAGTATTTTTTGTTTACGGTTGTATAAATGTGAGAATGAAATTTGGGAACTGTTATTGGACCAACCTGCTGTCAATCTTGTATTCTGGTTGCTGATTGGTTATGGAGGACGTCCTCCCTTAGCGCGTCAAATTACGTATCTTAGCCAATCATGGATCAGCATGAAAAAATCCTGAATGCATTGAGTGAATGGAAGGAGATCCCTCCCACGGAGGACAGAAGCCCTCCGTCCTCCTCTAGCCCCCACCTTCCTGCTCCCTGCTCCTCTCACAGACTGCTCTGTCTCCTCCGTCTGCAGCTGTCGCTGTTCAACCATTTTAAGTGGATTTTCTTCCAAAGAAGAAACTTTTTGTAATGATATAATATATATAGAATATTTTATAAATGATACTGAGATTTGGTAATGATTTATTTCAACCAGTTACTCTTTCTTAAAAAAAAATTGATCTTCCTCTTGCCTCTCAAAAATAGATTATAGACATATAGTGAGTTGGGGGCCTTAAGCACATTTTCGCGCAAATTCATCTAAAAGCGCCAAATTTGGCACAGATGTAGCTCAGGTCATACTGAAATGATTTAGCTAGGGCGCCAGAGCAAGTGATCCTTGGGGCCAAGATGGCGGCCAAATCTAATATGGCCGCTGCCCGAAAAGGGTTCCGACTATAACTTTTGAACCACATGAGCTACAAATACAAACTTGATATCTTTTTCAGCTTAATTGATCATGGGAAACACCTAGGATCATCAGGACCCCTAAATCCTCCAATTCCAATATGGCCGCTGTCCAAAAAAGCAGTTTTGGCTGTAGTATTGGGCCTTACACCCCATTGTTCGCGCCAATTTATCTACAAGCACCAAATTTGGCACAGATGTAGCTAAGGGCATACTGAGATCATTTAGCCAGGGCGCCCGAGCCAATGGTCCCTGAGACCAAGGTGGCGGCCAAATCCAATATGGCCGCCGCCTGAAAGGGATTCAGCCATAGCTTTTGAGTGAGATGAGATACAAATACAAACTTGATGTCTATTTTACCTTTTTTGACCATAGGAAACCCATTGGAATACTTACATTTATGCAAAAAAGGGTTTTGGCTACAAACTTTTAACCAAATGCGCTACAAATGAGGATGTGGTGTCTATTTTATGTTTATTGACCACAGGAAGACCATTAGCATATTTATATGTATGCTTGTGTAAGTCTGGAACCTGTATTCTTTTCAAGACTGTGGTTGAAAATCCTTTTTTTTAACACAACTTTGAAGGTTATTCTCAATTTTAATAGATCCTCCAAAACACCAACTGACACCCTTTGCGAGGAATTTCCAGACCACTTCAGAAGTAAAATCAATGACATCCGATCAAGTCTTTTACCTCACCAGATTTTAAATGTCGACACACCTTGATCATTGATTTTACCCAAGGAAACATTGGAGAGTTTTGCCCTGGTTGATATGAGGACACTTGGTTGAGTCTTCTCCCAAGTAAAGCCCACAACCTGCCTATTAGACCCGATTCCCACACCGTTTTTTGAAACACTTTGTTGATTCTTTGAGGATCAGCTGTTATACATGGTGAATTGCTCTCTTCAGACGGGTGTCCTCACCTTTAAAACAGTGGTGGTGAAGCCCCTCCTGAAGAAGAGCAACCTAGTTCCCAACATCTTTAATAATTATCGGCCTGTATCCAACTGACCATTTTTAAGAAAAATTTTGAAAAAACTTGTTTTTAATCAAGTAAATGACTTTTTAATCACAAACAACATTTTAGAGAAGTATCAGTCTGGTTTTAGGACGAACCACAGTACAGAGACAGCCCTTTTAAAGATTTTAAACGACATCATATGCAACTTAGATAACCATAAACTCACAGTCTTGGTACTACTGGATCTAACCGCCGCCTTCGATACAGTAGAACATCACATTTTATTAAATAGACTGAAGAACCTGGTAGGCCTCTCTGGTACTGTTCTTAACTGGTTCGTCTCTTACCTCACAGATCGACACTTCTTTGTAAGTATGGATACATGTTCCTCAGAAACCCAGAAAATAAAGTGTGGGGTTCCCCAAGGGTCAATCTTAGGTCCAGCTCTTTTTAATCTTTACTTGGGGACGTCTACAAGAGGCACGACATCAGCTTTCATTGTTATGGTGACGATACGCAACTGTACATCGCCGTGTCTCCTGATGACACAGGGCCTATTGATGTCCTTTTTAACTGCATTTTAGATATCAAGACATGGATGGCAGCAAATTTCCTACAGCTCAACCAGGCCAAAACAGAAGTTTTAGTCATTGGTCCTCAAGGCCAGAAAGAGAAACTTTTACCAAAGTTATAGGATTTTAAACCATCACAATCTGTGGGTGTGATTTTTGACTCTGAGCTCAGTTTTATTCCACACATCAAAATATAACAAAAATAGGTTTTTACCATCTTAAGAATGTAGCCAGAGTCCGCCCGTTTCTCTCTCAGGCCAGCACGGAGGTGCATGCTTTTATCTCTTGTCGCTTAGACTACTGTAATGCCCTGCTCTCTGGCCTTCCCAAAAAGAGCATGCATTTGTTCCCCGTGCGTTTCAGGATTGATTTTAAGGTTCTTTTACTAGTTTTTAAGTGTCTTAATGGTCTTGGGCCTTCTTACTTATCTGACCTCCTTTTACTCCAGCCCCGGTGGACCCTGAGGTCCTCCGGCACTGGCCTTTTAACCATGCCACAGGTTAGTTCAAAAAAGCATGCGGAGGCGGCTTTCAGTTGTTATGGCCCCCAACTGTGGAACAGCCTGCCGGAGAACGTCAGAGTCGCGGAGACTGTTGACGTTTGTAAGAAGAGGCTCAAGACCCACCTTTTCAATAAATCTTTTAATTGATTTTTTAATTCTTTTAAATTCCTTTTATGCTGTGCTAATCAGAGCACTTGTATCCTTTATCCTTTTTTACTGTTTTAATCTCTCACATTTTTAGCCTCTATGCTTTTATGTTTTAGTCTCTCGTGTTTTTAGCCTTTATGCTTTTGTGTTTTAGTTCCCCATGTTTTTAGCCTAGCTATGCTTTTATGTTTTAGTCCCTCATGTTTTTAGCCTCTATGCTTTTTGCTTGATTTTACTGTTTTAGTCTGTCAGTTTTTAATCTGCAGTGTTTCCTCATGGGGGCCTGCCAGACTGGGAGTTGTCTCTGGTCCGCCGCTGGGAGTGCTGTCCCATGGACGGTTTCGACCCGGGTGGCTCCTGTCTGCCCAGGTTGGGGTGGTCTCTGTGGCGACGCTCCCTGCAGCCTTGGACCAAGATCTCTCTCAGTGTGGTTGGCCCCCCAAAGGTAGCTTCCTCCGCGCCTCAGGTCTCGCTGCCCTGCCATTAGGGCTGTCAACGAATATTCTAAATTCGAATATATATTCGAATATATAAAAAAAACGGAGATTCGATTGTGAAAATTAGTATTCGACTGTGGAAAAAAAAACACATCGGTGGCTGCTTTTCAAGTGGGCGCACTGCATGACGGGTCGGGGACAGGTCACAGGAGTCGCACATGTATAACATGACGCAGATGTCAGAGAGAAATCCAAATGGCATACAGTTCAGATCCCAACTCGGCAGCAGGGAGAGTGGTTTGGACTCCAAGCAACCTCAAAAGCCCTGTTTGGAAATACTTCGGATTTTGGTCTGTGGACGGCAAAAATGCGGAACATCGAGATAAAGTGGTATGCAAGCTGTGTAAGCTACAGTTAGCTTATCATTCGACCACAAGCAACATGAGGGCACATCTTGAAAATGTGCACCCAAATGAGCACGCCATGTCTGGAACTCCAACTAAACAGCCACGTCTCGATTCATATTTTTTACCGCCCGCCACAAGCTCTTTGTCTGCAGCACGACAAGAGGCATGCATGAAGAAACTAGCTTCATTTATATGCAAGGACATGAGGCCTATCAGCATCGTTGATGGCACGGGCTTCAGAGAGTTTTGTGAAGAATTGGAACCGAGGTACCATATCCCGAGCCGTGGAACAATCACTAGTAGAATCGAAGACATGTATAACAGTACATCAGACAAGATAAAGGAGTTACTCAAAGACCAAGATGTGTCGCTCACAACGGACGGGTGGACCTCCCTGGCAACAGCGTCCTATGTTACAGCAACGGCCCACTGGATTTCAGGTGACTGGGAAATGCACAACTTTGTGCTTAAGACAAAAGAACTTACGGAAAGCCACACTGCAGAGCACGTAGGCGAATGCATTCAAGAGATCTTGGACACTTATGGCATAAAAAGGGGATTTGTGATTGCTGCAACAACGGACAATGCCACTAATTATGTCAATGCAGTGGAGAGACATCTTGAAACTGTGAACATACCATGTGTGGCACACACAATTAATTTGGCTGTGCCTAAAGGGCTCGGGGTCAGAGCCATTGAAACACCCATTAGTAGGCTGATAGTGGCGGCGGCACATTTCAGCAAATCTACCACCGACAGCTACCTCCTCCAGCAAAAACAAAAACTTTTGGGATTGAAAACGGAGAAGCTGATTAACGACTGTCCGACACGATGGAACAGCACATATGATATGATTTGCCGGGCGTCGGAGCAGCAAGCCGCTGTGTCTGCTGTCATCATGGAGAAAAAACTGTCTAGAATGGAGCTGACCACAAGCGAATGGTCGCTCATGGAAAAGGTGCGCGTAATGTGTATGAAATGTGTAATAGGTTGGACAAATGCAAATGCACTTCCTATTTATTTATTTATTTATTTAAATAGGTAGAATGATGGCCCTAATTTACTGTGTGTGAATATTGATAAACTGGACAAAGGCAAACCTGACCTAATATCAACGCATATTATATTTACTACAGGTACAAGAGGTTCTGAAACCCTTCAAAGTGGCAACAGAAGCGCTGTCAACGGACAAATATCCAACTGCGTCGGCTGTACTGCCTATAAAACATATTCTTCTCTCTCAACTCAACAATCAGATGGCGTATGAACCAGAACCACATGCATTGTCAGAGATGAAGACAAAAATCATCACCGATCTGGAGAAGCGGTATAGTGAAGAAAAGGGCGCATTTATGCTGCTGAACAAAGCTAGTTACCTGGATCCACGCTTTCATCGCCTCATTCATTTAAAAGAGGAGCAAAGACGGGAGGTGCAGGTGGCTATACTGGAGGAGATAAAACAGGTGAATGTAGCAGGTGGCACAGGCAGTGAAATCGGTGCCAGACAACCCCGTGATCAGCAAACCGCTGGGAAAACTGCTCTAACAGCTATGGGGGATCTCTTCGGAGACACGTATTGCACGGACAGCCCTGAGTCAGAGCAGAACATCAGTCTGCTGCTTCAAAGAGAGATGTTGATGTATGAACAAGAGTCTCCAATACCTGCTCAACAAAACCCTCTCATGTGGTGGAAAACTTTGGGCTCTGGGAAATACCCTCACGTCGCCCAGATGGCAAAGAAATATCTTTCCGTCCCCGGATCCTCAGTGCGCTCTGAGCGCGTCTTTTCCTCTGCCGGGAATATAGTGAATAAAAAGAGATCGGCACTGGCCTCTTCACATGTGGACTTTCTTGTGTTTTTGGCAAATAACCTGTAGGCCTTCAGACCTAAGATCCAACATTGACAGTGGACTAAAAGAGCCTGACAATCAGTGACACTGGGATAAAAAGCAGTTTTTCCTCTTTTTTTATACAAGCGCCAAGAATGTAAGTTGCCTACTTTTTCGTTTTTAATAGCACTTTATTGTAAATGATCCCTCAGGGTAAAGTTCTTTGTTGTCACATTTAGCGGAATTGTGTACCTTATTTTATTTAAACAAAAGTGAACATTACAAGTGTAGGCTACTTTACTGACTGATATTGCATGAATAAGGTAGAGACATTTGCTTCATGCACTGCAGGTCTCCACTGGTTTGATTATTTACTGTCTCATTTCAAAGAAAAGTTGTTGTTCCATGTTAATCGGAGCGTTCAATGTTCGTTCTATAAACTGTAAAACTTCAATTAATGTTAATATTTGCTTCAATCACTGAGTGAAGTCTGCCTATATTAGGGACAAGAGTCGGGACCTTTAATTGCTCGCACAAGTCTTGCTCAGCCCTCACTCAGCAAAGATGGAAACATGGTATTAAAGTGTTATATTTTTTATTTTAATCAGTATGCATATTGCGCATGGGGGGGGGGGAGCGAGCGAGCGAGACGTCTACGGTCTTAAAAGTGTTACGGTTTCATTTACTTATTTTGTAATGTGTAGGTATGTTTTAGGCATGTTAAAACTGAAATAAAAATACCTATACAAGTAGTTATGTCTCCTTGTATTAGTTTGTCCACCTGTTATTGACATAATGCGCAAATATAGATATTCGATTAGTTCGAACCCATGGGTTTTTTCTAGAGGGAATATTCGAACGTCATTTTGGAGCAATTTTGACAGCCCTACCAGCCATGTCTCTTTAGTGACAGCTAGAGTATGTGTGGGCGTGAGTGTGTGTGAGTGTGTGTATGAGTGTGTATGTATTCGTGTATGTCCCTGTGCATGTCTGTGGGGGTGGGAGGGTTGGGTTTTGATTTTCTTCTCTTGATTTTATTTGCTGTTTCTTTTTTTCTGTTGTTGTTTTTAATCTCTGTAAGGCACCTTGCACTACTTTTTTGTATGAAAAGTGCCATACAAATAAAAATTGTTTGAATGTTGATTCATTTCCTTAAATTGAAATGCTTTTAGTGTACCGCAGGTGAATACATTTTAAAGTCTAATCATATAAGAAAGGCAAGGCAATATTTATATCATGTCAAATTGTTAAAAGAATAATATAGTCAATTTGTCCTAAACTCTTAGAAGTTTGCTTAGCATAACAAAAAAACAGCAACAACATAAAAAAGCAAGTTGAATTCTCACGGTCTCTCTCATGAATTCTTATTCTCATGGTCTCTCTCAAATGAATTATCATTATCACTCACAATCACCGGATCACTCATCGTCTCCACCATCATTGTTTGTACAAGCACCCTCACATTCACATGTAGAGGTGCAACGAACTCCGGCTTTACAGCACTTGCAGTGCCCTCTACATGCTTTCTTGCAGCCACAGTGGTTTACTAATGTCTCTGAGATTAGTCCAGTAAGGATCCCAAGTCTTGCTCGTAGAGTCCCGATACCATCCCCATGCATCGAACTCTGGGATATCTTGCTGGACAGCGGTTACCTGATTCCAGTAGAAGCTGGCCTGCAGCAGTGCTCTATTAATGTGCTGAATCAGTGCAGCTTGGGTGGGAGACAGGTTCTCAAGAGAATTGGTACCATTCTAGAAAAGGTGATGTCTAGCTTCATCTACGCGGCTGGAACCACAGCTCTTGCTGAGAATTCAACCATGAGAATTCACTGTTGTCTTATGTTATTGCTGTTTTTTGTTATGTTAAGCAAGCCTTTAAGAGTTTTGGACAAACTGACCATATTATTCTTCTAACAATTTGACATAATATAAATATTGCCTTACAATAATAATTGTGTCTTATTCTTTCTTATATGATTACACTTTGAAATGTATTCACCTGTGGTACACTGAAAGCATTTCACTTTTATGAGGAAATGAATCAACATTGAGAATAACCTTAAAAGTTGTGGTAAAAAAAGGACTTTCAACCACAGTCTTGAAAAGAATACAGGTTCCAGACTTACACAAGCATAAATATAAATATGCCAATGGACTTCCTGTGGTCAATAAACATAAAATAGACACCACATCCTCATTTGTAGCGCATTTGGTTAAAAATGTGTAGCTAAAACCCTTTTTCGGACAGTTGCCATATTGAATTTAGGGAATTTGGGAGGTCCTGATATACCCAATCATAAATGTAAGTATTCCAATGGGTTTCCTATGGTCAAAAAAGGTAAAATAGACATCAAGTTTGTATTTGTATCTCATCTCACTCGAAAGCTATGGCTGAATCCCTTTCAGGTGGCAGCCATATTGGATTTGGCCCCCACCGTGGTCTCAGGGACCATTGGCTCGGGCGCCCTGGCTAAATGATTTCAGTATGCCCTCAGCAGCATCCGTGCCAAATTTGGTGCTTGTAGATAAATTGGTGCAAACAATGGAGTGTAAGGCCCATACTACAGTCAAAACTGCTTTTTTGGACAGCGGCCATATTGGAATTGGAGGATTAAGGGGTCCAGATGCACCTGGTCATAAATATCAACATTCCTATGTGTTTCCCATGATCAATTAAGCTGAAAAAGACATCACGTTTGTATTTGTAGCTCATGTGGTTCAAAAGTTATAGTCGGAACCCTTTTCGGGCAGCGGCCATATTAGATTTGGCCGCCATCTTGGCCCCGAGGGTCGCTGGCTCCGGCGCCCTAGCTAAATTATTTCAGTATGACCTGAGCTACATCTGTGCCAAATTTGGCGCTTTTAGATGAATTTGCGTGAAATGACCTATTTATGTGCTTAAGGCCCCCAGCTATTATTGGCGTGTGTGCATATGTGTGCACACAGTGTGTGGTGGGTTAGGGGGGCCTTCAAGATTTTTTTTGCCCAGGGGCCTCCGCTTTCTAAATCTGTGCCTTGTGTGAATGATGATCTTGAACAGCTCCACCCATATCTCCACGCACCACATCTGCTCAATCTACTCACTCTCATAGTTGCTTTGTTCTTCACTCTACATGAAACAAGTGAGCCAAATCAGCAGTTAAAGCTATGGTCTACGATCTGAAAGCCCCCCCCCCCACACACACCCTTCCCCTCCGAGCTCGTATGGCCCTGCCTCCTGACACCCCCCCTTCCCCAGAGCAGAGCAGAGCAGCAAGCTTGCCAGCAGAGACCAAACATGGCGCCAGCTTTGAAAGCGGAGTAAAACGTCGAATTCACAGTCACAACTTCCACAATAAAACCAAGATTACCTGTTCAACTTAAACTCCGCTGTATCGGCACCGCCGCTGCAGCCTGAGCGGGGTCGCTCTGCACACTGCACACCGCGGCTCCACTAAGCTCTAGACCCCATGTCGTCCTGCTTCTCTCCCCAACACACAGCGTTCTGTGCCCGGTCGTCCGGCGTGACCAGTCTCCCTACAGCTCTGGAGCTTTCCTCGGCGCCGCTAATGACAGCGGTGCCCGTACCGGCGGTCCCGTTGCGCACCAGAGGCAGCTGTGTGTTGGAAGACTTGACGGCACCGGTACCAGTAATAACGGCTGCAACACATTCTGTGCTTCTGTACTGTGCTTCTCTGAATCCTGGTGGGGCTTTCAGTGGCAGACCGGCCAGGGGTGGGGGGGGGGGGGAACAAGCAAGCGCTGAATTCATGGGTTCATGTGTCTATAGCTGAGTAGCTCAGAGCGGTTACAAACCACTTGTAGTTTCTAAGCGGAGGGGGTTGGGGACGAGGCGGTACGTCTCAAGACAACGAGGAGCCGGGGAGTCGAGGGGATTGGATGGAGGGTACAAGAGAGAAATTGGCCA
This sequence comes from Sparus aurata, assembly GCF_900880675.1. NCBI lineage: Eukaryota > Metazoa > Chordata > Actinopteri > Spariformes > Sparidae > Sparus > Sparus aurata. Next base: position 2,124,080 of record NC_044203.1, on the reverse strand, counting down.
ATAGGAGCCATCCGGGCTGCATGGCTCCTATTGGTCAATTTCTCTGCAGGCCTGCAGCCGCTAGAGAGAATGGATTGTTTTGTTCCTTTTGCTCTTCACATTGTGTAGGTCGCAATATAGGGCCATGACCACCGTCTAAATGACGTTAATAATAATGATCAATCTTTTAAATCGTAGACCATAGCTTAAATGAAAATTTAAAGTACTGCGCTGCTGTTATGTCTGAAGCCACTGTTCACCACAGAACCGTTTTTTTTTTTACATTATTTTATTATTATTTATTTTATTTTTATACTATTTTCGATTATACCATTTAAGCTTTACTGTAGTCTACTTTGTATAGAAGCATGAGTTATTGCTTCTGTGTGTGCAGATGCATGCCCTACACCGTAGCTAGATGAGTCATACTTCTCCTCTAGAGCCGCTTTATCCTGCCAGAGTGTCAATGAGCAAGAGAGAGCCAATATCAGAAGGGCAGGCTTCCCCTCCATGAGCAGCCTGGTGACAAATGCTGCCTTGCTGAAACCAAGTTGTTTAAGCTCAGTGTGTATGAAGGGCAGATACCCTGCAGACACCCACTTGTCCATTCTGCCGAGGCCACAGACAGGTCAGTCAGTGCGTTTACATGCACAGCTTAGTCGGATTACAGCCATAGTTGGACTATCCTACTCAGTCAGTGCGTTTACATGACACTCAAGAAAACCGAATTACTGTGTTAGTCCGACTATGATCGGATCTTTAACATGCATGTATACACCTTAGTCTGACTAAAATCGGACCGGATCGGATTTCTCATAGTTGAATTAAAGCACCCAGATTATTTGATTTATAGTCGCATTACTCCTGCATGTATACGTTCCAGCGGATCAGATCGGATTTTGCGTTCTGCACAGGCGCAAGATTTTTCCCCGGGGCCGTGAGCTGGAAGTAGAGGGATGTCAGCGGCATCTTTCCTCCGAAATCACCGCAAGAAAGAGCTCCATTGTCCATCTAGTTTGTGTAATTATCATGTACACCATATACGAAGTGTACAAAGATGTAGCTTCATCTCGCTCTTCGTACGCCATCTTTCTTGAATGCCGAGGCAGCTGGTGACGTAATGAGGTCAGCCGGAGGTAACTCTGTTACCACTAGTTGAAATGGGTACAGCGCCACCTAGTGTACCGTGGTATGACATGCTCCGGCCCAATAATCCGATTTTATCACCGGCATGTATACTTGGATAATCTGGGTGCTTTAATTCGACTATGAGAAATCCGATCCAGTCCGATTTTAGTCAGACTAAGGTGTATACATGCATCTTAAAGATCCGATCATAGTCGGACTAACACAGTAATTTGGTTTTCCTGAGTGTCATGTAAACGCACTGAGAGTGTTTTAAGGGGAGCACAGATGGCAATCTGCTCACCAGCGCCAGCAACACAGACACACTAAGCACAGTTGTAAAGTCATGTTTACTTTCTGTACACACCAGAGCATGATATATCAGCATCAACACGTCCAGCATGTTTCTCTTAGTAGGAACTGATTTTCTCATGTTTCTTCATTACTCCCCTGTTAAAAGAAGTTTAACCACCACCATTTGTTGTTTGGCCATTTTATATCTCCTGTTTATTTTAACGGTAATGTAACAGGAAAAAAAATCTTTAATAAAACCACTGTTGTTACGGTTTTATCATTTCAGTTCGCCTTCCACTCACTAATGCAGAAATACTTTACCAGAGATTATTAACAGGGTTCAAGTTATAATCTGAGTTTTGTGAGGGGTTATTAAATAACTAACATTAGTGGCAATTAGGGCTGCACAAAAAATCATTAAAAAATCGCGATCTCGATTCATACATACACGTGATCTCATATCTACACACAGCGATTCTGAAGCATTTTATATCTCGAGCTGAATCACAAACAAATGCTCCTATTTTCCTCCCGGATTTTTTGAAGTGCCCCCAAACGCAGCACTGCCGCTGCCTCCGCCCTCAACCTGTGGTAAAGCGTCTTTACAACACTTGATTCAGTGGCGGAAGCCCGCCTGCAGTTAAGTGTATGGAAGGAGTGAGTGAGAAGCCGTTTTTAGACGGGGCAGCAAGCTGCCAATCTGCCCGTCCTTTTGGCGGCTAGGTCCGCGGTTTTAGACAGAGGGCGGCAAATTGGGGGTCTGTTTTGGTCCGCCGATTTCCCGCCTCGGAGGGTACACTTATTTCCGCCTCGCCTGCTAGATGAGGAACTGGACAGCCACTGAGATCAGGAGATGCTAGCGTCTCCTGGATCTCTAGCTGTATGGTTGTGTTAGCTTGTTGTTGTAGCCACAAGCTAGGAAGGGTCGCTACTTTCAAATTAAAAGCCCCCCGCTAAGAACCCAGCTCTAAACTCCAATGGGGTGTAATGTAAAGCTCTTATTTTGAAGACAAATTCGTTGTCAACTGCTCACAGCCCAACGTCAGGCTTCACGTCACGTCACATGTTTACCTCTACCTCTGAGGCGGCTTTTGGAAAAGGAAGAAAATTATGCCTCCGTTTTAGAAAGCCGATCACAGCAGCTATCACATATCACCTAGCTTAAAATACGGCCCCAATAAACACTGTACAACATGAGGTTTAAAAGGATGCCCTCTCATCTTGGGAGACTAATTTATTTTATTTTTTTTATTTCTGTAAAAATAATTTCTCATCCAATGATAGAACTTGAAATGAACAAAAAAACCATTGCTTTGGCAGAGGCATAGTAGTATCTGCCATACTAACCTTTTTATTTTTTTGTTTTGTTCATCAGTGCAATAAACATTTTGTGAAAAAAATCGTGCCAGAGAATCGTGATCTCAATTCTAAGCAAAAAAATCGTGATTCACATTTTTTCCAGAATCGTGCAGCCCCAGTGGCAAGGATAAAAAATAGCTGAATGGGTCAATTCACACTTAACATTAAATGTCTTGGGCAGTGTTGGGAATAACAGCGTTACAATAAACGGCATTACTAACAGCGCTACTTTTTTTCAGTAACAGGTAATCTAACTAATTACTGTTTCCATCGTTACAACGCCATTACCATTACAGACTATTAAATGTGGCGCGTTACAAACTGAAGCTGATCATTGAAGCTGTTGTCATCCGACTCTGCTCTCAGCCAGAGTCAGCCGGAGCTGCAAAGCAGTTTTATTTTATTATTCATTTTTGCTTGGCGAGGGAGGAGGGAGGGGCGGGACAACCGCATAAGTGATAGTGATTGGCTCTCTAAGGTAGAGTGAGAGTTCGTAAGCCAATCAGAGGCAGTGTTCAGTTTACACACAAAACACACACGCACACAGCAGCCTCGCACAGAGTGCCTCGCGTTTTCAAAGTGGAAGTACAGACACTACTTTAATCTCTTTTGTCTTCGTCCGTTGTGAGCAACTCTAATCTAATGAATCATCTCTGAACGGCACATGCTTCTACAAAACTAGTGGCCAAAAACACCGTTGTTGACACTGTTGATGATGACAGCAGGACAGGTGTGGCTAACGTGAGCTCCGCTAACAAAGAAGGACACGGAGCTGTCCAAGCAGCTACAGCTGGATGTTTCTGCTCCAGCTTTACAAAAACTTGACACAGACAGACCTGCCAAACTGTACACATTTTGCGTAGCAAGTACGCAATTTGACATCTAAATACGCTGGTACGACTCGCCCCTCTAAACTACGCAAAAAGCTGCGGACATGTGAGGTACTCATATCTGACAACATGATGCAGCAGCGTGGTGAAGCTGTTTCAGCCAATCATTGTAGAAAAGCGGAGAATAACGAGTCTACCAAACCTATTGAGATTGAGGAGTCACGTGCCGATTTGGGTTGATTTGGGCGGGGTCTGAGCCAGTCGGCAATGACGGTAGGAGATGCTATTGGTTGTCAGGGGCAACGCCTTCAGAACTTCACAGAGGCGTGACTAAACATTCCAGAGCTCTTTAATTTTTGGAAGAAAAAGGAAGAAAGTAAAGTAATGCAAAAAGATAAGGCGAAAGAAAAGGGACCTTACAGGAACAAGCTCACACCAAGCGCAAAACAGCGGTATTTGGAGAAGCTCTCGGACATCCAAAATATCGACCCATACGAGCTCCCTGCAGTGGAATGGCACAGAGACCTGGACCATTTACCTCCATGCACATACATGGACATCGTCAATTACCTTGTTTTTGGTGTAAGTTACTACACAATGCAGGAGTTTAAAAGCCACAAGTCTTTGGAAAATAACGAGACTTTCTGCTGTGGCTGGGTGCAGGACTTGGCCATCTACAAGCCCCCAGGTGGTGAAAACAGCGTTGTACTGGCAAAGGTAAGTTTCTTCACATGCGTTTTAGTGTGTTGTAATTACATTGCATTTAGCAGATACTTCTTGACCAAAATGACAAAGTAATTAACTGCGACTGTTTCGTAAACACTAGATTGTAAGGAGATGTTCAATGTACACAAACGTTTCCAACATGTTTTGATGTAGGCTAAAGCTGTGTATGTTTAGGTATTTAGTTGTAATTTGATTTTAGCCCAATGACACATACTGTACCAGGTTTTTGTGTTGGGTGTTGGGGGCTGCAAAGTGGACAAACCAGTTCTGGGTTGGCTAGGGTAGTTAAATGTGTGATTGCAAGATGTAAATGTTCTGGTTAGATTAAAGCCATTAACAGTGTGAATGCAAGGTGTATGAGATTCAGACGAGGCTGCAGACAGATGGTAATCTAAAGTGTAGACTGTAACTTGAAATAAAAATGGGCACTTTCTGTCTTAAATGCTTTTTACTGTTTCCTTAATTTATTTACCTTTATTTATTTAACAGGTCCTGCAATCACAGCGGCTCAGTGAGCCTCCTCTTACTCCATGGGTGATCTTAACACCATCGGGGCAAGTGTGTTCGGCCACCAGTTGGGGAATCAGACACGGGGAGACAGCGAGGCAGGCATACACTGGCCAAACACCACACCAGCACACCGATCAACAAATGCAAACCTGTGGTTTTTTTGTCAACCTGGCCTTCCCACAGGTAGGAGCCTCGCCAGATGCCATTGTAACTTGCACCTGTTGTGGGAAAGGCTGCGTGGAGGTGAAATGCCCAGCAAAATACAAGGACTGCACAATCCTTCAAGCTTGTTCATCGGATGACCGAAACTTCTGCTTACATGTAGTCGATGGTCAGGTGCACCTTAAAAAGAATCACCAGTATTACACACAAGTCCAGACCCAACTGTTTGTGACAGAGAGCTCCTACTGTGACTTTGTAGTGTGGACCTTGAAGGATACTGTGATTCTGCGCATAGCTCCAGATAGTGCTTTTTGGAATTCACAACTACAAAAGGCACAGGACTTCTTTGTGAAGGTGGCACTCCCTGAACTTGCTGTGCAATATTTCACTATCCCACCTACCTCTCAACCATCACCTGGTCACAGCGTGCTACGGGAACTACAATAGCCGTAGCCACAACAAGTAGGTGGGAAGAGGCCGAGAAAGCAGCCTGCCAAAAAAGCAGCCAAGAGAACAAAGAAAGTGTGGTGTCTCCAGAAGAGGGTGAAATGGTGGCCTGTGACAACGAGAACTGCCCAGTCCAGTGGTATCACTTCAGTTGTGTGGGGCTTGTGGACAGACCCTCCGCTGACATGCCATGGTTTTGCCCTTCTTGTGCTGAATAGTGTTTTTTTAGTGGTTTTTAGTGTATATTATTATTATTATTATTATTATGTTGTCCATATATATATTCAGTTCTCAATAAATATTGTTAAGCCATATCAAGTTGTTTCAAGCATTTATTTCAAACAAATTAAAAAGTAATGAATAAGGCACTCAAACAACACTTTTGCACATGTTCGTTAAGGCACAGCAAACAGTGACAATCTTATCTAAAGGCATTAGGTTTTCACCCTCACATTTGAGAAGCATTCGCACAGGTAAAGTTGAGTGTAAGAATTTGAATTTGTTGCGCACAACACCAATCACCCTCTCCACGTGAATTCTGAGATGTGCTATGGCCCTAGTCTCCTCCACATCTTTCGCCTCCAGCTGTGCACGACCCCTTGTGAACGTAGGTATTTTCACTTCAGCACACATCATGCCCACACTTTCTCTTATATTAAAGCCCCTATCTGCCAGCACAATGTCACCTGGTAACAGTTTGTTCAGGAAACCACTTTGCTCAGTTATATGCTTGTCACTTATGCGCCCACCCCACCTGTTCGATATGAAGGAAATGACACCCTGGGGCGTGATCACAATTATGTATTTCATGGTGTATACGTGTTTGCATTGAGAGAAAGTCTGTGCCCTTGCCAGTACATTTGAGGGTTTCTCGATGAACACCTCGAAGCAGTCCACAATGGCAGCCACATTTTTCCCAAATGACTCCGCAAACTGGTGTGGCATACTGGTCAATAAGCATTTCCTGCTTGGCCAGTGCACCAATAGCACAGCTGTGCGTACATCACTCCAAGGGTATGGTGAAAGGCATCGGCGACAGTTGTCCTATGTACTCTAAACAGATGGCTGAGGTGCTGTATTGGAAGGTCTAGTCTGAGGTGCATTAAAGTCAATAGGACAAGCTGGAAGGGTGAGAGCTTCTTCATCCTGCCTTGAGGCAGATATGGAGTGAGGGTGAGTAAAAGTGTCTGGAACAATGCAAAGTTTGGAAGCCCCGTGTAATATTTCACTGTGTTATCATCACCACTCAGAAAGTTCTCATTCATCCGGTACTCATCAAGCTCCCGCTTCAGCTCTCTGTTTTCTTCCAAAAGATTGTTGATAACATCTCGTCTAGATGTGCAGAGTCCACATTCCATGTCCTGGGCTGGCGATGGCGGCTGCTGCTGGTCCTGGGCTGGCGGTGGCGACTGCTGGTGGTCCTGGGCTGGCGATGGCGGCTGCTGGTGGTCCTGGGCTGGCGATGGCGGTTGCTGGTGGTCCTGGGCTGGCGATGGCAGCTGCTGGTACTGGGCTGGCGGTGGCGGCTGCTGGTGGTCCTGGGCTGGTGATGGCAGCTGCTGGTACTGGGCTGGCGGTGGCGGCCGCTCCAGATGCTGGGTCCTGCGCTTTACTTGCCGCTGATATCTCGCTCCATCTGTTTTTTTAACATCATTGTGGCCTAACCCGCAGGGATGGTGTCCAGTCAGGGTGGTTCTCCAACATCTCATATGATGGTTTACCTACAACAGAATAATTAGATTATGAAAAATCTATGTAATCAATGCTTTAAACTGGCAACAAGGTAGCATAATATCATGAACAGAATCTCAACTACTTTTTAGTCATCTCATAATCTCATATGATGGCTTACCTACAACAGAATAATTGATTATGAAAAAATCTATGTAATCAATGCTTTACACTGGCAAACCCATCGCAGAACACATGCAAAATAAAGATAAAGCCTGAGAGGGTAACGCTGCTCATGGTATGACAAAAGGGCTCAGGGGGTCCAAAAGACAAAGGAGGGTTGGGAACCACTGGTGTAGAGAACCAAGAGACAGAGACAAACGCACTACAGTGACCATATTCCACCAACAAGGTAGCATAATGTCATGAGCAGAATCTCACCTACTTTTTAGTTAACATTAATGGTTGGCCATTGAGCATTTTCGAAGAGGCAACAGTTTGTTAGATAGTTAGCTAGGCAGCAACTTCAGATGCACTTCAGGGTTTGCAACAACATAAGGTAACCTACACTTCGTAGCTTTAAGAGACAACAACATAAAGACATTTTTAGAGAACGTACCCAAGTGAAAATGCAAAGAACACACTTTCATCGACTGGGGGGTGCAATCGAAAGTAAGGTCCTTTCTTCTTATTGCAGCCAACCAAGCAATCCGGCGTCTCCTCGTCAGGTCAGAGACTTGCTCTCCTTGATGCTGTGTCCATTTCGGCAACCTAAAAAACTGTATCCCATTGTTCCTATGTTTTCCATATGTATCGTGTGAGGTACTGGAGCAGTTTTTAACGCAGCAGTGACGTCCAGGCATGGTAAAACAGTGCGGAATTGTAAGAACCTCTTCTACTACCGAGTTAAGAACACACGTAAACAATCGTGTTTTGCCGCCGGAATCCTGCCATCATGGCGGAGAGGAGGAAGATCCCGCGAGATACCGTGATATCGAGGGGAGGGGCTCTGTACCATGACGACAACTCCTCCCTCTCAATAGCGTAACATCCCCACCCCCCTCCTCCCTGCCTCCTCCTGCCCTCTGCCTCCCTCTCCGTCCTCCGTTCCCCACTCGCTGCAGTTGGAGCTTAAAAAGGTAAACTGTGTGTGTGTGTGTGTGTGTGTGTGTGTGTCAGCGGACCTGCCAGCTTTTGGTAAATGTGAACCGTTACGCATAACGTTACTTTCAATGTGGAAACATTCGAGCCGAAGTCGAAGTGAAAAAAAGAAAAAAAAAAGATTTGCGAGGTGTTTTTTCTTAGCAAATGTATCGAACATCTTCCCCTAATGACCCCAATGCATCGTCAAAGAAAAAAGAGAAAGAAGAGGCAGCGGTGCATCTGTGTGTGTGTGTGTGTGTGTGTGTGTGTGTATTTTAACCAACCACTGCAATGGCAGATGAGAGAGACGAAGACAGGGAGGGACAGGGCAGCAGACCTGCCAAAAAGAAGAGGGTCCATGTCCCCCAGAAGTTTTTTGAATAAATATCAAGAACAGTGGCCATGCTTGCGACCTGCGTCAATATTTTCTTTATTAAAACTATTGTAATCAAAAATATAGGTTTTATTGTTTCTTTATAACCGATTTCCAGCCAGTGAATGGGGAAATTACTGCGTGCAAAGCAATGGAGTTGCAAAAGTCTACGAAAAAAAGCCGCAAAACACAAGTGGTACTCAAAATATTTTGACAAGGTTGGCAGGTCTGACTTTCTCTTGCCAGGTGTGGTTTTCGCTGCTCTTTATATGCAAATTGGTGCCTTTAGCACCTCAGGGAGCTCCACATACATCATGGTTCGTTTCCATCAGTATGTGGCACAGACGAACGTGACGTTCACAGGCTGTAAATTGTCGTTAACTGCCGAAAATTATGGCGATTTCTGGGCATTTACGGGGACGAAAATCCCACTTTTCATGCAGTGCAAGGATCTAAGGTATGTTACACTCAACATTTACAGTGCCTATAAAAAGTAATCTTCCTCGTGGATGTTTTCCCCTTTTATTGCTCATAGAAGTGGGATCTTGGTCAATATAATTTTGGCTTTTTTGACAAAAGAAAATACATCTTGTAAAATAAGTGACTGCAGAGTTATTCACCACCTTTGAAACAATTCACCTAATTCAACAGCGGTCCAGCCAATTGGTGCTAGTAGTCTCACAATTGAGATCACCTGAGTTCAGTGAATGTGTCTCAAGTGATTGTAGTATAAAGGTGTGGATGGAAGCTCCAGCCACTGATTAATCACTATTCCTCGCTAAAAGAAAAAGAGGACACTCCAAGCTATTCTGTGAAAAGTCATTGAAAAGTATAAGTCAGGGGATGGATACAAAGCATTTCCAAGTCACTGATAATCCTCCAGAGTTCCGTGAAATCCATCATTGAGAAATGGAATGAATATGATACATTGTGTAAATCTGCCTAGAGCAGATTGTCCTCACAATCTTAGTGACCCTACAAGAAGAAGACTTGAGGGAGGCCACCAAGACACCTATGACTACCCTGAAGGAGTTAAAAGCTTCAGCAGCTGAGATGTGAGAGACTCTGCATACAACAACTGTTGCTCAGGTTCTTCACCAGCCAAAGCCTTATGGGAGAGTGACAAAGAGAGAGATACTGTTGAAGAAATGTCATTAAATCTCCACCAGAGTTCACCCAAAGGCATGTAGGAGACTCCAAGGTCAACTGGAAGAAGGTTCTTTGGGCTGTGGGTAACACTGCATGAAAAGTGGGATTTTCGGCCCCGTAAACGCCCGGAAATCTCCCTAATTTTCGGCAGTTAACGACAATTTACAGGCTGTGAACATGGCGTTTGTCTGTGCCGAAAATTGTCGGAAATGAACCATGACGTCAGTGGAGCTCCCGGAGGTGCGAATGCCTCTAATTTGCATATGAATAGCAGCGAAACCACGCCTGGCCAGAGAATGTGTGGGCTGGCTTGAATATCCTCATTGAGTATTGGATGAAACCACTACTCATAAACAAGCAAAATCACTCGTGATTGGTCACCCTGGGTCATTATAAATGTAAACCCCGGTGGGAATATATATATATATATATATATATATATATATATACACTACCGGCCAAAAGTTTGGGGTCACTTAGAAATGTCCTTATTTTTGAAAGAAAAGCACTGTTTTTTTAAACAGTGCTTTAAACTAATCTAAGTTTAAACTAATCTATACATTGCT
>NC_044203.1:1918746-2108746 GCF_900880675.1 Sparus aurata | reverse complement strand
ATTGTGGACATTTCAAAGTGTAAACAATGAATTAATTCAAATGAACGTATTCATTCATTGCAGCCCTACTACATAAGCAATCACAGTTCAGCATTTTTTTCTAGCGTGCTTGTAATGTATTCGTTTGATTCGTTGACTATGATGTTTCATTGAGTTGAAAGATCCAGAAAGACAAAAAATAAAACTGGTAAATCATCATCAGAGTGTTTTTTTGTTATTTTTTTTCATTCAGTCAGTTTTCTAGTAGACCTAACGTTGATTATCATTGAGAGTTAATTTATGATGCACCAACATCATGTGATTCCATACCCTCTTTTGCACCAGCCTGAGATGAGAAGAAGGTGAAGTTGCCTCCTTCAGAAGGTGTTATCTCACATATCATATTTGGCTGAGCTGGAAGAACTTGTAGGGAGGGACGTGGATTGTGTGGTATTAACACTGTGTGAGGCCTGAGCAGGAAACTCTGCCAGAGGGTGGCTGGTAGCCTCATCACAGGCTTGTGAGTGAACAATCTGCAGTGTGACTGTTGTTTATACAGAACAGCTGCAATCATAGCACAAGTAGCAGTTGGTGACTTTCAGCAAACAAATAAAGACCTATTTTGTTGTGCCATCTCTATTGAAGATGGATGTGCTTTCTGATGAGCCCTAAACACTTTCTCTGAGAGACAGGAGAGAAGTAAGGGAGAAATGGAAAAAGAGACTACAGAAGGGAAGAAAAGTAAGGGAGAGAGCACGACGTGGAATCCCAGACCGGCACCAGCCTTTATTAGTGGCGTCCCAGTAATATAACCACCCCTCAGAGGAGAGCCATAGAAATTCCTGCTCCTTCCATCAGCCAAAAATGAGGCCATCATTAGAGGAGAGAGAAAAACACAGACTGAGCTAGGCCGGCTTCAGACCAGATATGCAGCCCTGCAGCACACTTTATTTACTAGTTTTCTCAGTTCAATCTGAGCCCTTTCAGATACTCAAGAGAAATTAGTAAATGAGTAAATGAAATGCATTCACTGGCTAGCTGAAATTTGGTCTGAGACCTAAATCTACATGAGAGAGTGCAAGGTCAACAATACCTGTTCAACTGTTGGTATCGTGGATCTGATCAGCAAGAAATATATTTGAAAAATGACAACCTCATCACACCATGTCCTGACCACATGCGACAGCAGAGACGATCAGCAACAAAAACAGCTTGGGTCCTAACCAGCGGTAAGTGACACAGCATTGCCCACTGTCCCTCATGTTAAAAGCAGGAGGAGCATGGATTAGGAACAGTTTATTCATGGAAGCTATCTTAGCACCTTGTGCATGAGTGATTAAGTCTCCAAATTGATATGCAGCACGCAAGTTATACTGCAGGCACATGGTTCATATACATGACATACCAAAAAGCATATTTTAAAGATTTAGTGTGTACAGTGAACATTCGACATTGTATCGATTCAGACAACCATACTTAGTTAGAACATGATGTAAGAAAAACAACCATATATGGTGAAAGCAGCATATTACAACCCATTTCTCGATTTTCCCTTTCTTGGACATTGTTATTATTGTTGCAGTAAAGAATTATTTCCTGAGTAAGTAAGTTATATTGCTCAATGTGACTAACATTAAGAGTATGGTCTCTCATCTTAAGGATGATTTTACCCAAAATGAAAAATCAGTCTGATAATTTTGGTGTGAGGATTTGAGTTTTTGTGACTTCTGCTCCGTTTTCTGCCATGGGGCAACAGTAAACCCAAAACAATTGCTTGCTGGTGTTCTTTGGTCTTTCTTCCTGTCTTTCTACAGGACAGTCACTGACAAAACAGTAAAGGATTGAGACTGCAACGACATGAGCAGCCTGACCTGTTGGCCAATATTGATCTGTTTTCATACTCAGTCAAGAGACCTTTGGATTTCCTTCCTGTATATAGTTGTTTATGCTAATTGCACTCTATATTGTCTGAATGAAAAAATATGTACTGTTTCTGTAGTTTTTTTTTTATGTGTTACAAACATTTCAATAAACAATTCAGTTATTATTAGTGTGTGATGTAAAGTGTAAGAGCTGTAATGGGTCTGGTATTTGTGCTTGAAATGTAAAAAACAAGGAGTAAATACAGAATGACAAATAGAAAGGTGTCAGGCAGAGAACAGCACTTCATGTGATTGACTAAACGTTGTCCTTGAATTCTGGCCTGTAAAGCAAGAGATTAGCAACATGATTAGATATTTATATGGAACAGAGCTTGACTGTCCTCAGCATACTGTGAACATTTCATACACTCTCAATGGTCAATACTTTAGATATTCCTGGACCAAAGTGTACAGATGTTATATTACATTTATTTCATTTTAACTATTTGTGGCCGGGTGGGTCATTCCCCCCTGGTCACTGCATGGCTAGGTGCCAGCTGGTGCAAGTTAATTGTTGGGCGGCGCTGCGGGTGATTAAAACCAGGTGTGTTGGTCGCCGCTCTCCCTCTCTGCTTCTGCTGTGCGGCATGTCCGTGTCTCCCCGTCGTGTCATCAAGGTAGGCATCCTTTACCATCTGCCGTTGTTTTTATTCAGCTCTGGGGCTTCATCCTCCCGTTCCGTTGCAGTGCTGGGAGCGACGGTGAGCCGGAGGGAGCGAGCAGTTCTGGTGGGTGCGTGTTGGGTGCAGTAGAGCTCAGAGGTATGCTGCTCATATTTGTCTGCTGCTGCAGTTTTCCATCTATTGCGCTAGTTGTGACACTTTTCTTTTGCTGTGCAGCGGGGCCGCCGTAACCAGCGGCTCTCACTCTCCTAGTTCTGCACCTATCTAGTTGGCGTCCTGATGCGCTCTGGTCATCGGCCACCGCAACAAGGTTGCTGCTGTCCTGGCTTGGCTCTGGGTGGACTGAGAAGCGCCATACTGTTTCGAGTCACTGCATGTGGCCGCAGCCTCAGGCCCAGTGTGACGACATCAAGTCGGTATCAGCGCCCAAGCTACAAAATCCAAGCAGAGTTTGGCTCACCTCTCTATCTCTTTTGGCTTTAATTATTTTCCTTTTCTGACTGAAATATTAAGGATTGTTTTTTTGTTGATTTAATTTAGGTTATACTCAGTTTAGTACTTGGTTCCTAATAGTTTGGATTATATTGTTTGTTGCATTAAGTTAATATGGTGTTTCTTTGTTAATTTTCTTTAACTATTAATTAGTTTAATTCTGTATTTGGTTCTCGTTCTGTCTTTTAAACTGTAGATGTTCCAGATGTCCCCACACTGTGCCTTGGTTTAATTAGGGCCCGAGCAGGTCATCGACCTGTGAGGTCCCTATTGTAATTGGAAGGGAAAGAATTATTCTTCGGCGCTTTAACTGCTATTTTGGAAACCTGAACATACCCCAAAACTCTCCAAATTTTGAACATACATCTGGCGAAAAATTTTATAATTCAATGTCATTGGGTGTGGGTGTGACCTGCAGGCTCTGTAGCGCCCCCTAATGTTCTTGCGTGCCTTCCACATGCGCATAGATGAACGAAATTTGTTACACAGATTCCTCATGACCAGACGCACAAAAAAGTTGTTGGGACTGATACCGTCACTCCAACAGGAAGTCAGCCATTTTGATGTGTGGCGGCATTTTTCCCAAATTCATGCCTACTTTGAAAACTATCTTGTCCTAGAGGTTAAACACCACAGTCTTCACATTAACTCAGTTATCATCTTCATGCCTTGAAGAACAAAAGTTATGGAAATCTTTCAGCTGCGACATACTCTAGTGGGTGGGGCTGTGGAAACCATTTTTTTCACTCGCCGTCAAGCATCAAGGCTTTATAACTTCAACATACAATTTCCTATCCACACTAAACTGCTCATAAGTGTAGAGGATGTCTCCCTGAATACATCTCAGCATCAATACTAAGTCGGCCATTTTGCTTTTTGCCGCCATTTTGAAATATTGCCAATCTTCCTACTTAAATTATCTCCTCCTACAGATGTAACACCATTGACTTCACAGTCACTCAGTATCATCCTCTGACCTTGAAGATGAAAAGTTATGGAAATCTTTATCCTACGTCATACCCGCTGGCCGCAGTGGAGCGGTCAATTCAAATCCTTCACCGTAAAGCATCATGTCCTCATAACTTCTTCATTCAATTTCCTATCTCAGCCAAATCTCTCAGGAATGCAGAGGAGTCGCCCTGAAAAGATCTGTGTTGTCATGGGGCGTGGTCGTGACCTGCGGGCTCTGTAGCGCCCCCTATTGTGATGCCCCGCCTCCTACATGCACATAGAAGGACGAAATTTGGTACGCACATTCATCATAACCAGACGCACAAAAAACCCATTTGGACCCATACTCTCAGTCCAACAGGAAGTCAGCAATTTTGATGTGTGGCGGCGTTTTTGATAAATTCATGCCTACTTTGAAAACTATCTTGTCCTAGAGCTTAAACACCACAGTCTTCTCATTCACTCAGTATCATCTTCACGCCTTGAAGAACAAAAGTTATGGAAATCATTCAGCTGTGTCATACCTGGTGGGCGTGACGGCGGACGCCATTTTGTTCCTTTGCTGTCAAGCATCAAACCCTTATAACTTCCACATGCAATGCCCCATCTCCACAGATTTCCTCATAAATGTAGACAGTCGCACTGAATACATCTACACATTCATTCAAAGTCGGCCATTTAGAATTTGGCGGCCACTATGAAATATTGCCATGCATCATACTTTCACGTCTTCCTCCTACAGATTGGACACCAGAGACTTCACAGTCAGTCATATACTCCTCGAACCATGCCAAAGACACGCTAGGAAAATCTTTATCCTACGTCATACCTGCTGGCAGTGGCGGTGCCCGCCATTAAAATCCTTCCTCATGAAGCATCGAGCCCTAATAACTTCTTCATACTATTTCCTATCTCAGCCAAATCTCTCAGGAATCTAGAGGGAGTCGCCATGAATAGATCTGTGCATCAATACTGTATCATATCCATAGCGCCACCCACTGGACACATGAAGTCAGTTTTACCTCAGTCAATTTAGGCTTCCTACATGCACGTACATGAATTAAATTTGGCACAAATGTGTGTTATGACAAGACGCATAAAAAACTCATTTAGACCCATACTCTCAGTCCAACAGGAAGCTGTCAATTTTGATTAGAAGCACATGAATGTGTGGCGTAAGTGATACAAGTCGTCCACGAGATGGCATTGTTGTCTTTCAAGTCACATGTATCCTATTTGCTTAGGAACCTCTGGATAACCCTGTCAATGTGGCACAAAACAAGATGTGTGTAGTTGTGATTCTGCCCAACTCAACTTTTCCGCAATGAACGAAGTGGCTTCCCCTGCAATTTGAAACAACTGAGTGAGTTCTTTGGTTAAACACAGCTACTGCAGGACGCTCGTCAAACCTGGTCACTTGACCGCTGTCCCTTTCCAAAAGGAAGTATCACATCTGGCTGCACTCCATTACCTAAATCTAAATCTGTGGCATTCCACTTCCATCCTCCCCTATGATGCGCTGCCTTCCTGCCTTCACAGTGACAACAGAAGGCAGTGTCTTAGCTGCGCAGGTAGTCGAGTGGTTAGAGTACATGCCACATACGCAGTGGACCTGGGTTCAAATTTAGGGCGGAGGAAGTTTACTGCAAGCCACAACCCCCCCTTCTCTGTCCCAATTCCAATCTATTCCCTGCAAAAACACAGGTGTCCATGCCTGAATTCCATACAAAGGCAAAGAGAAGAACGTAACACTTCACACAACATAACAGTGCAGAATCAATTGTCAAAACATATCTGATTAATAAATGTTTTAGAAATCATTCACCTGTAGTCCACTTTGGATTTCTGTGGATTGCAGGAAGTTGTTCTGACTACACCTGAAAGTGCTTAATACTGGCAGAGGCAACACACCACATTACAAACACACATTGGGATAAGACGCTGATATTCACCCCCAGCGCATACTGTCGCAAACACAGGCAGTTGCCGCCTCCGTAATCAATGGCCAAGCAATGGGGCTTCAGCTGCAGCGTGTTTGGACGGCAGCATGCCCCGACGCGCACGGACTGTGAGGGCCCGTTCATCACTGCTTGCAGTTTTAATTTTGTGTTTCTTCCTCTTTTACAACAGGTGCTGAGACCCAAGCGAGCGGCAGCCCTCCCCTGGTGGTGGTGTTTGACACAGTTTTGTTGTTTGCATTGCACTGGTGGTTTATAGTTGGATTTTGTCCCTTTTTGAGTTTCCTGCCGCCGTGGTAAGCCCCAGCCCTGGTTGGGTTTCTTTTTCATGTGGAATCCTTTGACCTTGCGATCTTCTACTCGACGTATGAACATCTGCTCCCTGACCTGTCACAGAACCAGAGAAAGCAATAGTTTAGGAAGTGGAGAGCTATGGCTTTTTACCCCTTAGTTTTTGTTTGTGTTTGGTCTCTTCTGTTGTTAAATGGACACTTTATATTGGGTGTGGAGGTGTCCTATTCAGTCTTTGTTCTTGTTAAACTTATCATGAATAGATTGAGTGTTGTGTTTGTGTGGAGCACAGCCCCCCGAGGCCCTGGATTCTTACAATGACAGGAAACTCATTTATCCTTTTCCCACTTGCTGAAACCAGAGACCTGGGCCACTGGCACAATACCACAGTCCAAATCTGTGCACTCACTCAACCAGCCAATTACTCATATATGTGGATTAGGCCATTTATAAAGAGAAGGAAGTCTAAATCAAACTGTGCCAGCACTATTTCCTTTCATTATCCAGCTGTAAAATGAGCCTGCTCATTTGATAGCTCTAAACTGCAGCTGTGGCCTTCTTCCTGATTCATGAGTAGACGACCTGCACACCATGCACAAAATACCTCAACAATGCGCATTGGTTACTTTTGGAAACACGCACTGGATAAGCAGTTTTAAAAGATTCAGCTGTTCTGGCCAGACACTAAGGTTTTAAGGTGATTTCTTCCAGCCAGATCACTGTCTCAAGTTCAACAAAACATGTGTACAGGCATAATGTACATGTTAATTATTATTAATTATTATTATTATATTAATTATAAGAATATAATATTTGTTTGCCTTTGTTCATGATACAATATACCTGCAAATTCTGGTAACCCTCTGGCCTTTCCTCTGGCGCCACCATCCAGAGAAAACACTTATCTCCAGATTTGGAGTTTGTTACTTCTCTGATAAAGTGCAGGAATAAGGCCCCATTTAAACCCTCTATCATACCTTGATCTGTCCAAATATCTGGATAGCTTATATTTAAGTTACACAACTTAAAAATAGGTAGACTTTTGGTTTTACACAGGACTTCAACTCAGTTGTCCTGGATTGAAGTGATGTTTCTGACCTAACAACACATTTCTGCATTTAAATGTCTTTAAAAACACTAGTACTTTGGTGCATGTTTTGTTGAGCTGTGCAGTGGTTGAGTAATGTTTAAATCCACGTCTATTTAACGCAGCATTATGTAGAAATTGGCACTTTGTGCTATTTGGTGCTCACCATAGTTTGTAACAGTACTGTTGTAAATACAGGTCCCAGGTCTGTAAGACTTTGTAACAGAATTCATTATGTCATTACAATGTGATGTGTTGAAAACTTGTATGTTGAAGACGTGTGTAATGCTGTGCTCCGACCCTGTCATTGAGACAGAGACACCATTTACTCTATTACAAGACATTGTACCATCAACATCATTTTAAAGAGGTTATTTTAAGATTAAAAAGTTAAATAATGTTGCTTTAAAGGAATGATGCATTTATTTTGGTCACCTGTCACTATAATTTCTGGAAGAGAGGTAAATGGACTTGTATTTCTACAGCACGTTTCCAATCTACTGACTGCTCAAAGCCGCTTTCCAACACTTGTCAGATTCACCCATTCACACACACATTCATACAATACACTGATGGTAGAGTCTGCCAGGTGCCAACTGCTCATCAGTTCACTGCTCAGTGAGACTTAACATGATGAAAATAAAGTAAGAAACTGTCAACATTTCTGACCCTGGTACATAGATTTTCATCAACAATGGTGGTTCTTTAATACTGAAGTCAACAACTCCCATTATCCCATGCTACATACTCTTTTTCTTGAGCGACCACCACTACATACTTTGTGTTTAACATACTAGTGCAGTGCCAGTAGGAAATACGTATTCCTATAAAAAAGTGGGAGGTTAAGTAGCTTTTTCATGGATGGCCAAATGAGGCTGTGTTTGAAGGTGGGACGTCAGGGATATTTAGGTTTGTTGTGAAATCCGATATTCCAGGGTATAATTGGCCGTTTTTTACTATTTTTGATTTTGCCATTATATTTCACCTTAAAAACTATTTACTTGGTGTCATTATTATCAGCACAACCTCACATGTGTGACTGCACAGTTATTTTTTTATTTTGACATACTGTATTAACACAATCGACCTAAAATCACAAAAAAAACATAAAATCCGAGTAGAAAAAGTTAGATTTTTTTACTGTGAAAACCACAAATATGTTTAACAAACCATTTTTTATTACTTATAATGCAAATATAAATTGTTGTTTTCTAAATATGTGCATACATTTTAAAAATGTACAAACTTATATGTAACTGTTTACATTTAAATGCAGGCAAGGTCTGCCTGAGCTCCTTCCAGCTGAATGAGGAGCTGCACTGCCTGCTCCACATTCAGCATCTCCTCATTGTCTTGACTCAATAAACAAAAAACCGACTCCACTACACACTAAACACACTACACCAGATACTACATTACACACTAACTATACACTCCAAAACACGCTAAATGTCACAAATCTCTCAACTTTCAATATCGCTGTCTCTATTGCCGTCTCTACACCGACTGGCGTTGCCTGTCATTCATCCGCCTCCGTCCCTCACACAACTTCCCGTTCCTCAACAACCAAACTTGCTGCCTGGACACTTTCGTGACAAAAGCCAGTATTTACCATTTCTTCCTGCACCAGACACAAAGCAAACGTGACGGCAATGTTTGAAAAAGCTTGGCGGACATTTTTTACCCTCAGTCCGGTTTTGGACGTGCCAGTGTGACTGTACCGTCGACTCGGGAGATGGACCGTGTGGGTGGGCTAGCAGCTAGCTACACACGAACGTCCACAGATTCCGAGTCCACTTTGTTGTCCGCACGTCTCTGGATCTCCTCAGACATGAACAGACTCGGTCCGGACTCGTCTAGTCTCATTAATCCACAACAGTCAGTTTAGATGCGCATAACAGAACGGGACCGAACCGCTGGCAAAATCCCGGTCAAGCTGGCGCCGCTGCAGGTATAAATCCGCTTGTTTCTTAAGGTATGTCGTGGGCTTGAGCTCTGCAGTGATTGATTCTGGTGCACACGTGGCTACGGTGTGCAGTGATTGGCTCTGGTGTGCATGTGACCGTGGTGGCTCTGGTGGACAATGCTCGCGGAATTAGTAAAGCATTTATGAAATAATTTATTAACGGTATCATTGCAGTCCAAACAAATCCAACGTCACACACCCTGGAACCAAGCAGCAGCCATGTTGAAACTCTCAGGTCAGTCTGATCCCGATCCACAGAGATATTTGAGGAATACACACACACACACACACACACACACACACACATTCCTTGCTTTTATAGAGAGATTGTTCTTTATCCAGATAAGTTATCCAAAAACAACTTGTATGTTAGCACCAGACGTGAACAGGGTTCAACAGTGCCTTAATAGGTTGAAAACATGATCTTACTGCAGTGAAGAAATCATTGAAAATCCAGCTGGATTGGTTGAATTATACACTTACAGTTATTTTTCTTATTTTTTTTACAAAACAGCAAAAAACTGATATTGAAAGTCATCTGAGGATAAATGTAATCTTTAGTGACCCACTGACACTTCCTAGTGAAGTTACATCAAACCTACATGTCTTGTGCTCTTTAATAGATTATTTTACCAGAACTACTAAAATTGTGGGTATTTTCATGTTCATTAAATATCATGAATACAATTCGTACTGAGTGAAAAGTGCAATCTCTATTGGGCTTCTAATCCTGTTTTACATGATTGCCTTATTTTTCTGTTATTCTGAATTGTAGCGTTATTTAGACAGCCTATAATTCACAGCCTATATTACATTGATTGTACATGTTGAAAAGCATGGACCAAATGAAATCTAAAATACTTCCATTAAACAACTGGGTTTTTTGATAGACATTTTGACAGTGTGTTTCATCTGTTCAAAGCATTACAAGTCTACTGGACTGCTGAGACTCTGCCCTTATAGCAACACATGGGGAAGCTGAGTTTTAATTGTTAGGCCTTGGCTGGAAGGAGGACTCAGAAGCAGGGCGAGAACAGTTAAACCAAGATTTTATTCTGAGCACCTGAGTGTCTCCTGAGAGATGAGTGACAAACCAATGGCTATGAAACGCTACATAAAGCAGTAACATGGAAAGGGGAACAAGGCGAGGAGAACACAAAAAACAAAACAGAAGGCGCTCCAAATGGAGGGAAAAATAAAACGGCGAAAACTGATCTACTCTGACGAGGACTAACTATGAAATTTAAGCAACAAAGAACGCTCCAAAAGGGAGGATACAGGGGCTACAAAAGATTACTCTATGCTGATATATCTAATAACAAAGAACAGAAAGCGCTCCAGAGGAGGGAATCAAACAACAACCAAAATACAAAATAACAGAAAACACTCCAAGGGAGGAAAATCAACAGCAAACTAAACCTAGCTTCACTCTGAGCTGGAAAAAGTTACAAAATAAGGAATCACTCTTCTGAGCGAAAAACAAAGGAATCAAGAATACAAACACACTCTTGGTCTTGGAAACAATGGCTGTGGCAAGGGCTTGAGGTACACGAAGGACGAAATACTCTGGCAACGAGACAGGGGAAGACACAGAGTATATACACATCAGGGGAGGGAGCACAGGTGAGAACAATCAGGGATTAGGGGAGATGTCAGACCGGTGACACAGAAGGAAGGGCAAGTGACCTGAAACGAGAGGAGAGTTATTTTTCAAAATAAAACATGAAATTCACAAGACAGAAAACCCAAGACAAGACGACCCTCACCGCATGGTGACATTAATGACTTAGACCAGTGGTGTCAAAGTGATCCAGTAAAGGGCCGTGTTCATTCCAACCAAGCAAGAACACACCTGATCCAAATCAGGATCAGGTGTGATCAGCAAGAACACACCTAATCCAAATCAGGATCAGGTGTGATCAGCAAGAACACACCTGATCCAAATCAGGATCAGGTGTGATCAGCAAGAACACACCTGATCCAAATCAGGTGTGTTCTTGCTTGGTTGGAATGAAAACCTGCAGCCACACGGCCCTTTACTGGATCACTTTGACATCACTGACTTAGACTGTATATGAACCTGCCCCGACCACTGCTGTAAAGCAATTTTTCATTGTCCATTTTAATAACCCAAGGAGCTGGACCACTGCTGTGTGCAGTGCCACGGCAAATTGCTTGAACTGTAAACCATGCTGGCCGGATTTGGGTTTCCCAGCTTTCTGGAATCAATTATGTTCTCCAGAAACTCTCGCAGGAGACACACAGTTCCAAATCTGGTTGGTGTGTGAAAACAGTAAATTCCGCTCAGTATACAGAAATATGGCACTCAGTCGCCCCCTTTTAAATCTGTATTCACTGATTTGAGTGAATCACATTTTATTGTGAAAGTATTTTCTGTTGTCTTCTGGCTGCTCTGCCTCAACTCTGCTGCTGACCACTGCTAACCAGCAGCCTCACAATTAACAGCTCTGGACCGAGGCCATGAGCAGCGTAAGTCACCTCCAGTGTTGGGCACATTACTTTAAAAAAGTAATTAGTTATAGTTACTTCTTCCAAAAAATAACTGAGTTAGTAACGGAATAACTCCACTATAAAAGTAACTAGGTTCCAGGAAAAGTCACTATTGCGTTACTTCTAATTAAGAAAGAAAATGTCTTCCTGCATGGTGGACCGGCACCTGCTCTCCCCGGTATTTTTGCCAGTGAGTGCTCTGAAGGAGTCTGAGTCAGCAGTTAATAACAGGAGCAAGTTCTCAACAACATACCTGCCTATCATTGCATTCAGTTCAGTCTGTGTCAAGTTTTTGTGAAGGTGGAGCAGAAACATCCAGCTGTAGCTGCTCGGACAGCTCCGTGTCCTTCTTTGTTAGCGGAGCTCATGTTAGCCACACCTGGTCTGCTGTCATCATCAACAGTGTCAACAACGGTGTTTTTGGCCACTAGTTTTGTAAAAGCATGTGCCATTCAGAGATGATTCATTAGATTAGAGTTGCTCACAACGGACGTAGACAAAAGAGATTAAAGTAGTGTCTGTACTTCCACTTTGAAAACGCCAACCTTCTGTCAGGGCGGGGGGTTAAAGGGAAGAACTATGGAAATATAGGAGTTGGACCCAAACGCAGATAATCAGAGGACAAGAGGCAGCAATGAGGGGAACAAAAGGCGAGCTTTAATAAAACTAAAGCTGAAGTACAAAAACCAAAAAGGAGCAAGACCAAAAACGAGACAAAAGCAAAGTAGCAACCAAGAGAGCTAAACAAAGTGCAAACAAAGGGACAAAGTACAAAATCAAAAATGCAGATTGCAAAACTCAAAATCCAACACATACCATGAGACACGAGAGGAGGCAAGGTAGGAACATGGACATGAACAGACACTGGCAGAGACATAAAACCAGAGTCATGACAGTACCCCCCCCTCAAGGGGCAGCTTCCAGATGCCCCAAAGGAACCTATTACGCAGAGACCTAAAGAAGCCGGGAGGGTGGAGGGGGTTCGGGAGGGGTGCCAAAGTCCAAACGATGATGGGAGGAGAAGGGCCAAGGTTGAGACCCACAGAAGGGTGACGGCGGGGGCGAAGGTTGAGGCACTCTGGAGGTCTGTGGCGAAGACGAAGGTGGTCTGGAGGTCTTTGGCGAAGACGAAGGCGGTCTGGAGGTCCGTGGCGAAGACGAAGGCGGTCTGGAGGTCTGTGGCGAAGACGAAGGCGGTCTGGAGGCCAGCTACGAAGGGGGCGTGGGCTGGAACCCACTGGAGGCCGGCGGAGGCGGCGGCATGGGTTGGAACCCACTGGAGGCCGGGGACGAAGACGTAGGCTCGCAGTCCCTGGAGGCCGGTGACGAAGACGTTCTGGAGGCCGGCGGCGAAGACGAAGGCGTTCTGGAGGCCGGCGACGAAGACGAAGACGTAGGCGTTCTGGAGGCCGGCGACGAAGACGAAGGCGTAGGCGTTCTGGAGGCCGGCGACGAAGACGAAGACGTAGGCGTTCTGGAGGCCGGCGACGAAGGCGAAGGCGTGGGCTGGGACCCACTGGAGGCCGGCGACGAAGGCGAAGGCGTGGGCTGGGACCCACTGGAGGCCGTTGACGAAGGCGAAGGCGTGGGCTGGGACCCACTGGAGGCCGGCGACGAAGGCGAAGGCGTGGGCTGGGACCCACTGGAGGCCGGCGACGAAGGCGAAGGCGTGGGCTGGGACCCACTGGAGGCCAGCGACGAAGGCGAAGGCGTGGGCTGGCACCTACTGGAGGCCGGCGGCAAAGGCGAAGGCGTGGGCTGGCACCCACTGGAGGCCGGCGGCGAAGACGTGGGCTGGGACCCACTGGAGGCCGGCGGCGAAGACGTGGGCTGGGACCCACTGGAGGCCGGCGGCGAAGACGTGGGCTGGGACCCACTGGAGGCCAGCGGCGAAGACGTGGGCTGGGACCCACTGGAGACCGGCGGCGAAGGCGAAGGCTGAAGCCCTCTCGAGGCCGGATCGCTGACTGGGAAACCCTCCTGAGCCTTGGCCGGACCACCAACAGAGGTTCGCAGGGAGCTGGTGGCCTGTGAGCCAATAAAGGGTCGCTGGCGGCAGACGACCTCGGCCTGGCCTCCGACCAAGGAGCTGGCACTGGACTTGGTACTGGCCTCGGCCAGTCCTCCGACCGAGGAGCAGACACAGGACTTGGCGTGGGACTCGGCCGGGCCTCCGACCGAGGAGCAGGCGCTGGACTTGCCGTGGGACTCGGCCGGGCCTCCGACCGAGGAGCAGGCGCTGGACTAGGCGTGGGACTCGGCCGGGCCTCCGACCGAGGAGCAGGCGCTGGACTTGGCGTGAGACTCGGCCGGGCCTCCGACCGAGGAGCAGGCGCTGGACTTGGCGTGGGACTCGGCCGGGCCTCCGACCGAGGAGCAGGCACAGGACTTGGCGTGGGACTCGGCCGGACCTCCGACCAAGGTGCAGGCGCAGGACTTGGCGTGGGACTTGGCCGGGCCTCCGACCGAGGTGCAGGAACGGGCCTCGGCCGGGCCTCCAACCGAGGTGCAGGAACGGGCCTCGGCCGGGCCTCCAACCGAGGTGCAGGAACGGGCCTCCAACCGAGGTGCAGGAACGGGCCTCGGCCGGGCCTCCAACCGAGGTGCAGGGTTTGGACTTGGCATGGGACTCAGCCGGGCCTCTGACCGAGGAGCAGGGACAGGCCTCGGCCGGTCCTCCGACCGAGGTGCAGGAACGGGCCTCGGCCGGGCCTCCAACCGAGGACTTGGCACTGGACTCGGAGCAGGAGCAGGCCTCGGCCGGTCCTCCGACCGAGGTGCTGGGACAGGTGTGTGTGCGTGCTGTCTCTGTAGGTGCTTCCAGGTGCTTCGTTAAGTTTTAGGTGGTGTTAGCAGCAGTGGAGAGAAGTTTCCAACACGGACAAAGTGTGCACCTTACAGTCAAGTTATTTTCCTTACGTTCAACAAATTCAAAGTAATGTTTGTATCTCCAACCATCGAAAGTGGCTTTACACAGCGGGGGGACTTCAGGCAAGTCGCATGCAGCAGCATGTTCTGCTCGTGTTGTTGACGCTGCCATTGTTATCCCATCTCCCCTTGTGGGTGGAGACTAACCAATCGGTGATAGTGAAAGATACCTCGTGCCAAACCCCAACCAATCACTGTTCCATTATCGACAGCCCCCACCTCCCTCCCCCCAGCCCCTTGTGTGTGATGCATGCGACTAGCAATGTAACGTAAAGAACGAGCTTGGCGAACTGTAATGTGATTACTACATTCAAAGCAGTAATGCCCCACACTACTCGTTACTGAAAAGAGTAATGTGATTACAGTAACGTGTTACTTTGTTACTTTGTAACGCATTACACCCAACACTGGTGGTAGCCCTGGGCGGTGCTGGTCCCCAGACTAACTGAGAAGCTCTGCAGTCCTCCTGTTCTCAGTCTGTGGATGGAGATGACAGACTTGGGGTCAGAGGTCAACAACACTTCCTGTGTGTAGTGTTAAGTGAAGAGTGGGGGGAGACACTGAGGCTGACCCATTTCAGCCTGTGTTGTTTTCTCTTTGAAAGCATGATGGAGTTTTATCTGACTTCAAACACAACACAAGTCCCTTTCACACAGAGAAGCCGCATTATTGTCACAGTGAAGTTACAGTTTTTTGCAGGTGACAGACACTGTTTTTCGGTCAGAAATTTGACAAAGAGTCAGTAGGACAGACAGGAGGACAGATGTTTCCCCGCATATATCTGTGGTATTTCTTACCTCATATGAGTTGCCAATGACAGTTACAGTTACTACGTTACTTTTGTTTGGTCATGTAACGTTTGGTGGGACATATCTCCTTATTTAGTTGAGCGAAGGACTTGTGTGGTTATCAGACCGTCTGATCAACACATCCTCCATATGTGCAGCCAGCTTATCCGTTCACACTGGTTCGGTTCACCAATACTGCGCCTCTGATACTACCTCCAGAGGTGGATATTCACCCCTCGCTGCCTCTGAGACATTCACACAGAGGCGGAGACAGAGAATTGGCGCAGGATCCCCACATCCAAACACCAGTGTGAATGGGGCTACAGGGTCTAAAGGAGTCATAACTGAACTTGTAACAGTATGTATGGGGACAGTGAATGTGTTTAGTAAATGTTGACTTAATGTAAATGAGCCAGTAAAATACGGTATTTATGATTTAAAGTAAAAACTGATTGATGTGCTAGGGCAGGGGTTCTCAACCTTTTGCAAGCTGGGCCCCCCCCCAAAGCTGGTTCATTGCAGTTGCCCCCCCAAGACGTCGTCAGGGGCCCATGAAGGAAGAAAAAAACAAAAAAAAAAAAGACAGCTGTCCAGAATCGCCACAGGCCCTGTTTTGGTGAATAAAATATCTGGGGGCGGGTCAGTGAGGTAATGCTGAGTGGCTGTGATGCCTGTCAGTCATGATGAGTTGCGTCTCATCACCTCTCTGATGTGTCTGCAGCTGAGCACTGTGATGCATGTCTCTCTCCCCGGCCGGGAGAGTTATCATACCGTAAAATACCAAATAACAGCCGGGGCGTTTAGTTGTTTCAATCACCGAACAGACCAGGCGGCAATTTGGGCCAGCCGTTTAATTCCTTCCTCTCAAAAATCTGGGATGATAATGTCACAAACTTCTCCAGCTTCTCTGTGAATTGTCTGGCATCCTTCTGCAAGTGAAGTTGCTGCGGCGGAGGAAACGATTCAGCCAACCAGCACTCGCTGCAAACTCCTCATCTCTGCTGTCACTCACGGTGGCGGACATTTGTTTCTCCATCGCCCTGATCATTTTGCGGGACACTCTCTCGTGGCGTGCCCGTTTGCTGATAACTCATCCCCGCATGTTTATCTCAGGCTCCTCGCTAGCCTTCTTCCTCCCTCCAGCAGGCAGCCTGGCCCTGCTGCTGTCCTCCTCAGACAGACGCTGAAGCTCAATTTCTCTCCCTCTCTTGGGGTCGACAGAGAAACATCTAGCGGCTGCTTCTCCCGACTTTTCTTCTGCATATTTTACGACAGAAAGTTTGAATTTCAAGTCGTACTTTTTATTGTTTTGCTGCACCGGAGCCATGGCGATCATCAGTGTGATACTGACTGACAGAAAGCAGCACAACACGTGAAAAAGGCAAAGAAGAAAAACGTGCAGTGTCAGTGGTCACGTCTTCTTCCTTGATTTAAAAAAAATAAAAAATGAATATAAATGAATTAGACATGGCATTTCTTTGGAACCGGCGGTTATTTATCAAAATATACACCTGCACCCGGGGTTTAAAGGGACCCTGCGGTTGATTGAAACACGGCTATTATTTGGTAAATACGGTACATTTACACCCTGCTCTGTACGCCAGGGCGGGAACGGCGGCGGCCATGCGCATGACACGGAGTGCTGTGTGTCTCCTCTCTGCTCTGACTGCAGACTGGACTGCTGTGCGAGGTACTGAGAGACTGACCGCCTGTGAGTGCTTTTGGACGGGGGAGGGACTCACGGCAGCACCCGCTGCTCGTTGAGCACAGTAACTGCAGAGTGATACGTGCTTTCAAGTCAGAGTCTCCAAACACCACAAAAGTCTCCAATAACACCAGTAAAAGTCACTAGATTTGTCGGTAGTCGCTTTTGACAAAAAAAAAAGTCGCCAGAAGGATGATTTGTTTGTGTGTTATAATAGTCCAACCACTTGCATTTCGACATAGGGGGAATTTTCGTGATTTTTTTTTTTCCTCCCATCCTGTAGCCTACTTGCGCCCCCCCGGGAGAGTGTCCGCGCCCCCCTAGGGGGGCGGGCCCCACCGGTTGAGAACCACTGTGCTAGAGGAAATGTCAAGGAGATACCGCACATAAATATATTAAGTAGTGACAGTGAAAGGATAAGTTTGCCCAAAAGTGAAAATTCAGTCATTATCTGCTCGCCCCAGTGCTGATGGGAACTCGTGTTCTGATCAATGGCGTAGAATTGGGTAGGGACGCTGGGGACACGTCCCTACCAATATTCAGCCGCTACTGTGTAGTCACTATCAATACAACCGCTGTCTGTAGTGTTTAGTCAATGATTATGGCACACAAAGGGTTAAATGTCGGTCTCTGCTAGAAGTCCCGCCTCTAACCTAAATATCGCTCCCTGATCGGCTGCCGGTTTCTCGCTAACTTACATGTGATTGGCTGTCCCCGCTGTCACTCCTTCTGCTTGTAAAAGCTACATGCAACCTGCTAGTTGGACCGGACGAGAGGCAGTGCATGTTATCTGCAACTGCGAGTGTAAGTTGTCAACATGTTCGGCATTTGTTCTTCCTGGGTCACGTCAGCTAGACAGGATTTTAATATCTGTGGTGTCATTTACATTGTGTTGTGTCTGTTTGCAGTGCGTGTACGTGTGTGCGTGCGTGTGTGCTGTATAGGATTTGAAGGATGTCAAAGAAAAGAAAACTGGATATAAGAGACTTCTTTAGGAGTCAAAGTGTAAGTTACTTCAAGGGTGTATAGGTAGAGGCTCAACAATACAGATATTGAATAAAAGAGAATATTTAATGCCAAAGAGATACACTTTTCTAAAGTGTTTTTTAATTCTTATTTTCATGTATTTGTGTAGAAGTGAGCAACGGTTTAAAAACACAAATGAAGAAACTTTGTGGTGGAAATACAATAAAACCTCACATTCTAGATGATCATGTGATTTTATAATTATAAAATATAATTAATTAATATTAAGTAATATTAATATTTAGTAAAAGCCTTTTTGCTCAGGCAATAACTGTACCATCAAGCTCTATGATCATTGTATCCCTAATGTATCTGTTCATATGTCATGCATCAACATAATTTTGTAAGGTGACAGACAGCAGAGATGCTGGAGGAGATGGAGGAGGAGAGGCCAGACAAGGTAGAGGAAGAGAGGCAGGAGGAGGTAGAGAAGGAGAGGCTGGAGCAGATGAAGGAAGAGAGGCTGGAGGAGATAGAGGAGGAGAGGCCAGAGAAGGTAGAGGAAGAGAGGCAGGAGGAGGTAGAGAAGGAGAGGCTGGAGCAGATGAAGGAAGAGAGGCTGGAGGAGATGAAGGAAGAGAGGCTGGAGGAGGTGGAGGAGGAGAGGCCAGAGAAGGTAGAGGAAGAGAGGCAGGAGGAGGTAGAGAAGGAGAGGCTGGAGCAGATGAAGGAAGAGAGGCTGGAGGAGATAGAGGAGGAGAGGCCAGAGAAGGTAGAGGAAGAGAGGCAGGAGGAGGTGGAGGAGGAGAGGCCAGAGAAGGTAGAGGAAGAGAGGCAGGAGGAGGTAGAGAAGGAGAGGC
The DNA here is from genome assembly GCF_900880675.1 of Sparus aurata. Taxonomy (NCBI): domain Eukaryota; kingdom Metazoa; phylum Chordata; class Actinopteri; order Spariformes; family Sparidae; genus Sparus; species Sparus aurata. The sequence continues at coordinate 2,089,719 of NC_044203.1, read as the reverse complement.
TGGAGCAGATGAAGGAAGAGAGGCTGGAGGAGATAGAGGAGGAGAAGCTGCAGGAGATGAAGGAGGAGAAGCTGAAAGAGAGGCTGGAAATTCACAGGTGAGGTTAAAATGTATGATGGATATGTTAGTCATGAGATTCAGCACTGTGACAAATGTTAGTTTGATGATGAACTGAATAGCAATGCTTCACCCATGTGGCTTTAAAACTCTTGGAAGTTGCCTCCTTGTCTTTCATTAGTAGCTTTAACCTATAACATCTGCATGACGTGAAATTATGATTGCTAATGTAAAAAAACCGTCAACTTTCAGGAGTGCTGCCTTGGAGCACTTTTGTGTCCCCAACAATCTCAAAATCAAACCTACTCCCTTGGTCCTGATCTATTGGTTTAGCAGAACACTGCAACACTGTTTATCTGTGAAGATTCAGAAATGTTTTGTGGACTACAAAACTTCTTCTGGCTTCCCATCGGCATTAAGGTTAGTAGTCAATGACTTAATTGTCATTTTTTGGTGCACTTTCCTGTGAGTAAAGGTATTTTTAATGTAAATTGCCAATTACAATATGTTGTTTATAGCGAGTGATTAAGTGGAAACTAATTGATGTGCTGAAGTAAATATCAAGGGGTCACCAACACATGAACGTGTTGACTACTGAGCATGAATTTTCACAGCAAATTTCAAGGGAATCTGTCCATTAGTGTTCAGTATACTGTGCTTGGTCCAAACTGTGGGTCAGAGGGAATATTTAACTCACAGATAAACTGCAGAAAAGGTCAGTACAAGTCATCATCCAACACCATAAATACACTCAACATAAATATGCTTGCAACTTTTTTCATTCTGCTCCCATTTTTCAGTACTTGAAGCATTTTTATAGGCACACAAGAATAATTGCTTTCAATTTTTGAGCAACAAATTTGTCAAAATCCACAGTGGCACAGTGGCCAGTGGCCTTTTTTTGTGACCGGTCCAAAGCACACCTGTGCACTAATCATGCTGTTTAATTAGTATCTTGATTTGCTTCACCTGTTATGCATGATTTCGGCAAAGAAGTGCTCATTAACATGGATATTAACAAATCTGTCCTCAAAATTTAAGAAAATTAGTCCTTTGAGTGCACAGAGAAATCTGAGATAACTTACTTCAACTTGTGAAGATCAACCACTGTCACTCAATCCAATATCCTCAGGAACTGCCACTAATATTATTACGCTGACACCGTAAAACATATTCAGTTGCTTTTTGGCATTAGACCTACACAGACATTCAATGGAAAAACTTGCTGGAACCCAACCTCAGACTCTTGACTGTGCTTCCTCATAGTCCATGCACCTCATTCAGATGACCTGAAAATGCCTGAATATTACTAATACATTTAGCCCAAGTGCCGACCTTAGCTGGGTGCATTTGCTTAATCCTGTTAATCTAGTTGATAGCGCTTTTGGGAGGGGCCCTGTGGTGATGTGGGGGACCCTGATTGGGTGTGATGTCATCTGTTTCTGCTAGTTAACTGGGCTTTGCCTTTAAGTGCTTTCCAGTATGTTTGGAGATCAAAAGCCACACTCGCCAGAGCAGCTTTAATCACCTCCTCTGCTAGGGGCAGGTGTGTGTGTCAGTATGTGTGTGTGCTATTGGTTGTGTGGTACGGATATGCAAAGGGTTGCTGGCATTTCCAAAGATAGCTGGGCTGACATTTCTATTGACTTTGATGTTGATAATCCCTCATAAATTCCCCAAAGCTAACTGATATTTTATGTGTGCATGTGTGTGAGTACGCGCAGCCACACGTTATGTGTATTTACTAGCAGGTTGTTAGGTCAGAATCAACATTATCAGTGCTTACTTTCCAATCTGGCACATTTTTCATTTTCTAATCCTAACCCCTAACAGGTTAGCAGGGTTTTTTTCATGAGATCAATAATCCAGTCTAACATCAAGGATGTTTTATTTACCTTCTTTGATCCTCATGATTTCCCCACACAGAAATTACAGTTAAAGGTCCCACATGATTTTCATAAATTTCACACAGCTGTCAGAGGTCCAACAACACTGTATTTGAAATGTATTGCCCCAAACCCATCCGTGGTCCTGAATTTCAGCAGTCTAAAAGTTGCTCATGTGAGCTCTTCAGAGAGCAGGCTGCTTCTGTGCCTGCACCTTTAAATGCTAATGAGCTCCGACGGTAAACGCCTGCCTTGCCTGCTTCACGCCCCTCTCACGGAGAGGATGCGGCTTACGCTAGTGGTAGCATGCACTAATATTTATGGTGGATGTAACGCTATGGCTCGCTGAGATGCTGTCGTTCAACCATACTAGTTTGACCAAGAATCAGACCCAGATGGAGAGGCTCCTGAAGAAATTCAGACTCTGTGGCTGCAGCGGAATGTTTCTGAATGTTTGCTTCAAACCCATTGCATAGTGGACCGAAGCGGAGCTAACTAGTTAGCCAATTTCAAGTTGACTTCACCATACTCGTAGGCAACTGTTTATACTATCACAATGTGGCAACACTTACCTGTGGCTCGGGTGCAGTTGCTGGGTCCCGTATGGTTGGGACTGATCCTTTTATGAGGGTCAGTCTTGAGGCAAAGCCAGCTTTGTACTGACCCTGTCAGAGGTTAATGGAGATGAGTCACTAACCCTGCAGGAGACCAAGGGTTTAATGACCTCAGAGGTCAGTCTGTCACTGTCTGAGTACCAGACAGTACATCAGATCATCCGACAGCAACAGAATTAAAAGCCTGTTAGGAATATGTGCAATCTTCCTCTGAAGCTTCCATTAGCTGTGGATCACTGAAGATACAGCTGTGCAGATGTAGCAGGATGACTGCACACTATATTGCTTACTCCCTATCAACCAGGGACATGCAGAGGATAGTGAGTGATAGGACCCTTCACACATTGACCCCAAAGGAGGCTTGAGCCCCTGTCCTTTCTCCCTCAGACTCCACACTCTGATTTCTTTTGTGTTCAGCCGTTACTGTTATTTTTCAGTTTCAGTTCTTTTGTTTTTACTCAATTTCTCTTCAGAAACTTAAATAATAGTCTGAGTAAGAAGAGTTCTTAGTTTAATTATGAATGTAATGTAACAAGTAAATTACTGGTTAATGATGCTCTATCATAAGAAAGTAAGCAGGGTTGTTGTTTTTTTACATTATTTTTTGGTTTGATTGTAAGTGACTTGAACCAATGCTGCTACACACGTTTAGTACAGTGTGCTACTTACATGGCAAGCAGAAACATCTTAGAGAAATGCATGGCTGGGTGGATTTCATTCCAAAACGTAAACATTTCAGTAACACTTTCTATGAAGCCCATTCTTATAATGCATCATGATGCGATCATAATACGGTTATAATGAGGTTGTAATGATTTATAATTGGTGTTATAATTACTTTTACATGTTCATGATGTGTTATAATAACAATTATAAACAGATTATAATGTTTTTTAATAATGTTTTATAAGGGTTCGACCATCATAATGTATCATAAAGTATTGTAACTTATCTCTCATGAACGCATTATAATCACTATTATTATACTTTATAACGTGATTATAATTTATCATAAGTGTTATGTCAAATAATGGCCGTATGAGAGTGTATAATGCTTAAACAGTGGTTATAAACCATTATAAGCGGTCATTGGATGCCACCAGAGTGTCCTCACTTTATTTAAAGCATCCAATGACCGCTTATAATGGTTTATAACCACTGTTTAAGCATTTTCTCAACTATGTTTAAAATCCCAAACTTACTCAAGGTCAATGTGCATTTTATTTGGATGCCCTTGTTACTTCCAGGGTAGGGAAGTCAGAAAACAAGACTGATCTTAATGTGAATGAAACTTGCATGCATAAATAATCTTGTCCATGATCATTTGTGCCTGGGTCACATTTTCATCAGCACTGTTTCTTGTTTAATTGAAATCACCATCAGCAAGGTGTTACTCATTGTAACTGCCATCAGAGTCTGTTATACAGTTGAAATAAATGTAATTTAATTTTTCAGTTAAAATAAGAATTAAAGCTGCAAGCAGCGACGAACGGGCCCTCGCAGTCCACGCGCGTCGGGGCTTGATCTTGCAACACCTTCCGCTGAGGAATTTGCTCCTTTATAATTTGGTTGCCTGCTACTGCCAGTATTAAATGATGTATGCTGAAGTCAGAAATACTGTGTGAACTGCTGCATGATTCCCCGGACAAAGACTGAGTCGATGGTCCGCTTCTGGAGCTGGCTGAAGAAAATGTCCACACGAGGCATAATGCAATGAAATAGTTTCAGGAAGAAGATGAAAGTGTCATCGTCCAGTAGCCTCACAAACCCCCCAGCTTCCCACAGAGTGGTAGACTCAAACTCCCCTGATGGTTTCAAAACACTGGATGATGTCACCTTTGTGCTCAAACACAGTGTTCATGGCACGGATATGGAAGTTCCATCTTACTGTGCTTGCTCTTGGGAGTCTGTGTGTCACCACTGTATCAAGCACACTGGTTCTCATGGGAGATCTTAAAAAAAATCCAGAGTATCCAGCCAGGTCAGAGAAGAACTGATTAACTAATGGGATGTGAGATGTCACCTGCTGCATGATGAAAGCTGAAAAGAAAGAGGGCTGAAAGATCTTAAAAAGGTGAACAGTTTCTCTGGCTGCACATATGCTGGAGCAGTAGCAGAACCAAAGTTGAAAATGTCTCCATAAGAATGAATGGAAAAAAAGCCTCCAAAACTCCTGCGATTTTTGAAAGAAATGTATTGGTTATTGGCACAATATTTATATATTGAGTAATAGGAGACCTTGCTGAACTCCGTAATGTCTTTTTTTATTTCTGTATAAAAAAAAGACATCACAGACTCACTTATTTCTGAGTGAAAAATGAGGGTGACAGAGTGACAGACAAAACAGGTAGCATCTGCTCTCCCCCAGAAATGTTGGCTCAAAATCTTTAACATTTTGGCTTATAGGGGAGTTGCTGGAGTGCTTGTCGCTCTGGGGCTTCAACAGCCAAAAGTGTAAGTCCTACATCTGAAATAAGACCATCACCTGAAAGCCAACGAGGTTTCCTACATTTCTATGCATATATCGTCTATGTGAAGTAAAAGGTGTTGGATCCAAATCAAGCTGAAGACATTTCTTTCTCCAGATTTTAAGTTGCTTTCCACTCTAGCGATGATGTCACACAATTTAGCTCACGCAATACACACCCATTATAAAATCAGAAGACGAGTTAAAAATCCTTAAAACTAAAACTGTGATGATTTGAAAACCGTAAAAGATTTCAAAAAGCCGAATACATGCCCAATAGTTCGAAGTCTTCTGACTCTTTAAAAGCTGGACTGGTGTCTCTAGCTCAAAGTATGAGGGACAAGGAGAGGTTGAAATTCGATGAGTTTTGAAGAGGGTTTCAAGATTTCCACATTTAATCCCATTGACACTAATTAGACTGCCACCAGAGCGCCACCTATTGGCCGATTTGCACCAAATTTTACAAAAACCCTCATCAGGTCGTGGAACACAATTGGCAAAAGTGTTATGGTAAGCAGAATGTATTTGGTGAAAATACGAAAGACTGTATGTTTTGAACACAATGTGCAGGAATTTGTTGTTTCATATTTTGGGCCTCTTTTGGTCTATCAAAATTCTTTTGATAACTTTTTGTCAGGAGGGTCTACAGTTGCTTCACGCAAAGTTTGGTGCAGATCGCTCAAATTGCCTAGGAGGAGTTTGAAAAAGTACGTTTTTCATTTGTCGCGATTTTGCGAATGGAAATGGAAAGTGGGCGTAGTCTACACCAAACAATTCAGCTGAATTCAGGGAACACATAGGTATGAGGTTTAATAATGTACAACATATTAAGGGGGAGTTATGAGCGAAAAACGCTTTTGCATTGAAAATAGCGCAACCTGCTGGTCATTTTTGGTGTGAGTCACAGGGGCCATTCTATAGCACCTCTATGAATTTCATTTCCATAAGTGTTATGGTGTGGGCACAGTGCCAAATATTAAATTAGACATCCATCAGAGCGCCACCTAGTGGCGGATCGGTAAACCTTTTGTCAGCTGTCCTCAGGAGGGCACTGACAATAAATGTACTAAGTTTTGTGTTAATCCGATGAACCGTTGTGGAGATATAAAATACTTCAATTTAAAGAGCGCCACCTTGTGGTTTTAACTTTTTGTCAGGAGGGTCCACAGATGCTGTGTGCCAAGTTTCATGCAAATCGGTGAAATTGCCTGGGAGGAGTTCGGAAAAAGTAAGTTTTCAACATTTTGAGAATTTGCGAAAAAAAAAGGTAGGCGCAGATGGGCATGGCCTATACCATGCAACTCAGCACAATTCACTGAACGTGTGGATATAAGGTTTTTGAATGTGTGACAAAGTATATGGGAATTATTAGCCAAAACGCACTTTCCTTAATAACAGCGCCACCTAGAGGTGGAAATTCAGAACGACAATAGATTATAAAATTTTTCGCCATGTGTGACTCATATTCCAAGTTTGGTGAGTTTTGGGGTATGTTCAGGCAGTGAAAAATGCGATCATTTGGGTCGAGACCTGCTCGGGCCCTAAAAATAAAGAATCATTTGAAAAACAATAGGGTACTTGCAGGTTCCCTGCTCGGGCCCTAAAAAAATAAAGAATCATTTGAAAAACAATAGGGTCCTTGCAGGTTCCCTGCACGGGCCCTAAAAAAATAAAGAATCATTTGAAAAACAATAGGGTCCTTGCAGGTTCCCTGCTCGGGCCCTAATAATAATCATTAGAAAAACAATAGGGACCTTGCAGGTTCCCTGCTCGGGCCCTAAAAATAAAGAATCATTTGAAAAACAATAGGGTACTTGCAGGTTCCCTGCTCGGGCCCTAATAATTTACGTATAAATGAAGAAAATACACACATGTCTACTATAAATTGAAACAAAATGACAAATCAGTTTATCAAATCCCTGTGTTCAGACATTTGATACAATGGCATATTGAATTTCCCCTTAAGGTTTCTCAAGATCGTAAATCCAGGTGCGGGTCCAGATAATTTTCTGGTGGGGGGCACAGGGGATAACAACAATTAATCTGGGGGGGCCGCCCAAAAGTAACAACAATGAAAGCTGCCACTGATCGCCCACTTCAATATAATATACGATCACTTCAATTTATATTGTACAGTTACACACTGTTTTCATCATGCTTTTCTTGGCCACATTAGCTCTGCTGGGTTTACTCTTATCAAGTGGTAACACACAGAGCACTAGCATGTTTGCTGTACAAAGTTATCAAGAAGTTGGTGCTCCTAGCTCTGTACAGTGAACGTAGCACATAGCAGTTTTAAGCACCACTTAAATTCTTACAATGTAGCAACAATAATAAAATACATAAAACAAAATAAAAATGTAAAATATACTTAAAAAATGACTCAGCAAAGTAAACTCAGTAAACACTACATACATGATTAAATTGTATTTTTAATAAAGTCTACATTATTTTTTAATAATAAATAGCATGAATTGCAAATATTCAAATACACAATTTTTAGTGCATAGTGCCAGTTTAGTACTGTGATTAAAAGGAGGTATTTAAATTGCTTCATTCACTGAATAACTGTAAAATCGTGCAGAACACCACATTACACATTTTAAAGCATTTCCCTAATACCTGGAAATACCCTGGAAATGTTGGCCTGTGTTAGCTGCCTGGGTGCTAATTTTCTTCTTTGTGAAGTAATTGGAGATATCTCCCTGCCTCCGTTTCATTGTAGTCTACATTCAAAACGTGTCCACAAATACAATGAAAAGCAGCATGTTATTTGTACTGTTCCAACATCACAGTGGCAACACTGATATGATATTCTGTTATTGACTGTTAATTAAAGGGGACATATTATGCAAAACTCACTTTTTCGTTGCTTTAGTATGTATATTTGCATATCCGGAGTGCCTCCCGACATCTTAAGAGTGATTTTCGACCACTAAGTTAACAGGCGGAGTCAGGAAATCTGCCTCTAAGTGAGCCATTTGGAATACTCCCACCCTCACAATGGATATCTCCTCCCATGTTACGCCGGCTACCTGAATGAGGATCTGCCATTTTTTCACTTCACTTGTACGCAACAGCCTGACCGCCACCATGTACAACCCGAAAGCCAAGCACTCCTGCTCTGTCATCAGATGCACGGATACTCGTGTTTCCCTTCATCACCTCCCTACCAAAGAGGATATCAGAACGAAGTGGTTAAATTTTATTTTTCAGGGAAACATCTCAGCTTCAGAGAGCAAAAGCGTTTTTGTCTGTGCCAATCACTTCACGCCGGACTGTTTCAGCAACCAGGGTCAGTATAAGGCTGGACTGGCAATGAGATTGTTCCTAACAGATGGATCCACACCCACTGTCTGTGGCAACGCCACAGATGAAGGAACTGTAAGTATTTTAAAAAACAGTAGCCTATAGTTTGTGTTACTTTGGCTGTTTAGCACATGAGCTAACGCTAACCTTCGATGTAAATACACGGCTGAACTAATGTTACAACGTTGGGCTTACTGGCCGTAGGATTCACAGTAATGTTAATGTTGCTAAACATTAATTTGTCATGTCAGTACTCTTTTAAAACATGGCACTGAATTTCTGTCTACATAGCTTTGTTTCATGTGACATGAGAAAACGGACACATAACATATTACTTCCTTATGTGTTTAGCCAGGCACATATGTACAGCAGCCTGTGGTGCATCATGTTGCCTGCCAGACAGACCAACCAGTGACATGCACAGTTGGCACGCAGCTTTCCATGAGAACTCTCCAGCCTCACTTCAGAAGCACAGGTTTGTTGAACAAAAGCATAAGATGTAATGTTAGTCACTATGTTACTCTAATATGTAATTTTTGTTTTACTCTGTTATGAATATGGATTGACTAATGAAAATTCTGTTTTCATCTATCAAAGGCACACAGAAATCAGTGTCCTGCGGTTTGCATCCAAGAATGTTTAGGGCCCTATGATTTCCGCGATCACGGAATCGCGGATGCAATCGCAGAATTGGCCGGTTAAAACGGAATCTACTTTTTAACGCAGAATATCGCGGAATTTGACATAATTTCACTGAAATGTTGTTCTCGTGTGGAAGAGGAACGTTTGTCTGGGGAAAACTGCACGGGGGGAACCAAATCTGGGTGGCACAAGGTAAGCATGGCGAAGCGGCTGTCCACGGCTCCGTCTTCGTCGGCGAAAAAGCTGAGAAACTTGACATTTACCCCTCACTACAGAGCCGAGCAGTCCCCGAACGACTTGTATGTGTCAGGTGAACTGTTGTTTTGCAAAGAAGCAGACCTGAGAAATCATAATTAAAGGTGTAACGTTAATGCGTGAGAGTTAGCCACCTGTCCGATTAATATTATCGGCATATAATACCAGAGTGACTGTTAACTGCTGCGAACAGTAGCTGATGTTAGCTAGCTAGCCCCGTTAGCCAGAGCCCTCTTAGCTGACTCTGCCTGGGCTGGGAGGCTTTTCTGGATCTGCCTGAGAGCTGACCATGTTTTTATTCAATGAAACCCATAAAAACACAAAATATACTACTGTATGAAGATTCAAATGTTTTTGATGCACTTTACTGTACTGTACGGTGCAGTATTGAGGAAATATGTTTGTCACCTCAATTAATTTAAGGTAATTTCTATTTAATTTGTGTACATTTTTGTCATTAACATTAAAAACACACTGTTTTTAGTAGTATAATAAGAGTAAATCGGGATTCACAAATTTAAAACGGAAAAAACGGAATTCACAAAAATTGAAACGGAAAAAAACGGAATTAGGGAAAAAATTAAACGGAATTTGGGAAAAAATAAAACGGATTTTATAGGGCCCTAAATGTTGTCTTCCCCACCTTGGAATGTTATGCAGGTGAATAAAACATCACTATCTGTTTAGTTCATTATAGTTTAGTGTGCTTGCCATGATTTAGTACTATGATGAAGTACTATTTTTCCATCCAAGAACATTTTTCCATCCTACCTGGCTCCTAAGTTTAACAATCTTACAAACCCCACAAATTACAATAAACACGGACACACAGGCATAACACAAAAGGTTGAAAATAAACACAAACAAATAAAATCTGAATTCTTTTTAGATGGTTTTCAAAATAAATAATAAATAAGGAGAATGTATAAATTAGGAGAAATAAGAAGAGACACTTTACAACACTGCAGCACAAGGCTTTTTGGTTCTAGCGCAGTTTTCTTGTAAATATGATTTTTTTTTGTTTATTGCACTGCAGACTACATTGATGCACTGTTGGACCTGATCTTCGAGAAGGACCCTGCCCCATATGTGAACGAGGTGCTGAATCTTACAATCCCTGAAGACCTCTTGGCTCTGTATGAAAGACCCGATAACCTGGAGATTATAGCCAGTTACGTGTCAAGGTTCAACCAAGGACAGGTCTGAACCCAACATACTGTCCTTCTGCGTCAGGGAACTCTGCCCGAATCCTCAGCACCATGCAGACGGGCAGCACAACTCTCACTCTCTGCCCCAGAAAGCCGCAACTTACAAAGCCTCTGTAGGCTATATTGGCTGGACACAATTCAATGTGAAGTCAGCACTGAATGTTCACATCCTTGGCAACTGGCAAGTTCAACTGTTCCACTTCAGATATTTATTTTGTATGTCTACAAATGTTTCTTGCCATAAAACATCTTTACTAACTGTTCTGTGTGTTTTCATTGTTTGATATGTAGTTTTCATGCTACCAAAAAATAGTGAAGATAAACTATAAGCAATGTAAGATAGAGGAATCAGTTATGTACTTTTCATCATAACACTTTTGCAATAAATTAATAGTATTTATGGGACTAAAAGCTTACTGCACTATTCCCCTCAGACGTAAAGGTCCATAGTCTGTCCTGATAAATGTTCAGTGCATTCTGCAGTGAAAACACATTCAGACAGACAGGTTACAGGCCAGGAGGGTCCACCATGCATGATGGTGGCTCAGGAAGCTGCTGTAGTCTTCATCTAACCTAGAAATTATGAAAGGTAAGTGAGTGACAATGGATTACAGAGAAGATAGACTGCAAAATGACAACCATGTTTTCCCAGTGTTCACACTTGTGGTATTTCCATCCAGCAGATATTCTCAGGTTCTCTAGGCATTTGTTCGCAATTGCCACAGGAACACCTGTTTTTACGCAGAATGTGTATTATTCATTGGAAATTACATAACTAATCAATCACGTCGCGTTGTTTCTTTTCTAATATTTATTCAAAGTTTATAAACTGTTGGAACCGGTTCAAAAACAATTCTGCTGATAGAGAGGTGATGGGAGGCAACTGTGGCTTATTGAAAACTACAGTTGAAAATTACTGATTTGTCAAGTTAAGTCAAATTTATTTATATAGCACATTTCATACGGCAAGCGTAAACTCAATGTGCTTCAAGAAATTAAAACAAAGATACATTGTAGAACATAAAATAGCATATAGCAGGGTTCGTACGGGTGCTTGAAATCCTTGAAAGTGCTTGAATTTCAATGTTGCGTTTTCAAGGTCTGAAAAGTGCTTGGATTTTAGTTTAAGTGCTTGAAAGTGCTTGACATTAAAACTCTGTGTCTTTCACAAAATTGGGATCAGACTGGATAATTAATTTCGGAAGTTTTTGCTATTATGAAACATAATTTTAGATGTTTACAGCATAATACAATGTACATAATTGTGATAAAAAGTGAAGAAAAAAATCACAAGTATATATATTCCTGTAGATACGTATTTTACCCCAGCAATAAGGTGCTGGAAAATCTTGAAAATGACCCTTAAAAGTGCTTGAAAAGTGCTTGAATTTGACCTTGAAAAATGTGTACGAACCCTGATATAGGATAAAAGACAATAAAACATTAAAAAAACATTTAGGACATTATAAAATCACACAAGAATTATTATTATCATCATTTAAAAAGGGAGATAATAATAATAATGATAATAAAAATTCTTAAAGCAAACAAGACAGAAATAAAACACACTCTTTAAAACTAAAAGCTTGTGAAAAGAGATATGTTTTTAGTTTACTTTTAAAAGCAGACACTGTTGTAGCAGACCGTAATTCATGTGGAAGAGAATTCCAGAGAGTAGGACCATAGTGGCTGAAAGCACCATGAGCTGATTTGGAGTTGATTCTGGGTATAGTGAGGAGCTCTTTATCTGATGATCTAAGGGATCTCCCTGGTGGGTATTTGGTGAGCATGTCAGCAACGTAAGAGTGAGCCAAGCCATTACAACATTTAAAAACAATAATAAGTATTTTAAAATCAATTCTTTGTTTTACTAGGAGCCACTGAAGAGATGATACAATAGGAGTGATGTGCTCAAACGTTTTGGTTTTCGTTAGTACTTTAGTAGTACTTTTTCAGTCCAGCAAAAAGAGCACTGCAGTAGTCCAGTCTACTGGAAATAAAGGCATGAACCAGCTTTTCAGAGTCTGACTGAGACAGGAAACATCTAACTTTTGATATGTTTCTAAGATGATAAAAAGCAGTCTTAGAAATATTAGAGATATGCCTTTGGAAGGTGAGATCAGCATCTAAAATCACACCCAAGTTATTGACATGCTCACATGGTTTTACAGACAGGGGAGTTAACAAGGATTGAATATTTTGCCTCAGAGCCTTAGGACCTACCAAAAGAATCTCTGTTTTGTCCTCATTAAGTTGTAAAACATTTTTTACCATCCAGCATCTGATGTCTGTGATGCACTGGATGAGATCATTTATTGGGCTTAGATTATTGATAGAAACAGAAATGTATAAATGTGTCGTCGGCATATGATTGATATGAAAGATGTGATATGAAGAAAACCAGTGAAGAACTGTGCCTTTAAGGCCCAGACAGTGTTCAAGGCGCTAAAGAAGAATTTCATGATCTACAGTATCAAATGCTGCAATGAGGTCAAGAAGAACTAGAATAGAAACTTCATGATTGTCTGTACTAATTTTAAGATCATTAACAACTCTGATCAGGGCAGTTTCGGTACTGTGGTTAACTCTAAAACCGGACTGGTAAACATCAAACAAATTGTGGTTTGACAGATACCTATATGATTGTCGGTGAACAACTTTTTCAAGAATTTTCCCCAGAAATGGAAGGTTTGATATTGGTCTGTAATTTTTGAATACAAGTGGATCAAGATTACTCTTTTTTAACAGTGGTGTTACAATAGCATGTTTGAGACATGAGGGGAAGATTCCAGAATGTAGGGAGGTGTTAACAATCTCAAGGACATCGTCTATCAAACAGCTAAAAACATTTTTGAGCAATTTTGTTGGCATTAGATTAAGAGAGCATGTTGCAGAACTGAGCTACTGCACCACATCTTGAAGCTCACTAGACTGAATCAGTGTGAAGCTGGAAAGAGTGCTGGTAATGCTGTGTTTGGTGAGAAGAAAATGGTCACACCCATCAGTAGGGGAAGCCACTATTTTATTTCTAATATTGGAAATTTTATAGTTAAAGTATGTGGCAAATTCATTACATTTTACTGAAGAGTCTCAGCAGGCATTGATCTAAGCGGTTTAACCAGTTTGTCAATAGTGCTAAACAGCACTTTGGAATTACACTACTCACAATAAGTTAGGGATATTGTGAGAGACTCAGTGGATTTCATACATACGGTGTTTGTTTCACTTCAGAGAGTTTTGGGATAGGGAGGCAATTGTATTGGGGTGATAGACACACCTCATTTTGTGTTTTCCACGTAATGGTCTCACTGTGTACAGTGTGCCTTACATATTGGGGCCAATACCAAAAAACTAAACCACAACCATTTTCAATGTGGCATCAATTTCAACATTCTGTGGGTATAAAAAGCTGGTATTGTCAGTAAGTCATTCCAAGTTCATCATTCAAACAGCCATGAACACACGACGTCACTTAACGGACGAGCAGCGCCACCTGGCCATAGCGCGCCTTCGGGTCGGTGGCAGGCAGTCAGATGTTGCTCGTGAACTTGGTGTGTCTCAAAGTGTCATCAGCAGACTTGCATCAAGACACAGAACTACTGGCAGAGTTCGTGACAGACCCAGGAGTGGAGCCCCACGAGTGACAGACCGCAACGATGACCAGTACCTAAGGACCTATGCACTCAGACATCGTTATGCAACTGCCACACAGCTGCAGGCCCAGTTACGAGGTGTGAGGGGTACTAGGGTTTCCAGACAAACCATTCGAAACCGACTCCACAGCTTTGGCTTGAATGTCAGATGACCGTTGCAGGTGACTCCACTGACACCAAGACACCGCCGTGAACGTTTGCAGTGGGCACAAGACCATGTGACCTGGACAATGCAGCAGTGGTCTACCGTCCTGTTCACTGATGAGTGTCGGGTCACCTTGCACAGAAATGATGGTCGTCAGCGTTGCTGGAGAAGGCGGCAAATGGTGGAAACACCCGCTACTGACATTGTCAATTTTTGTTATTTGAGGCTATCCTTGTGATTGTCTAAATTTTTGGGGTAATAAATATTAAACTAATGAAAATGGTGTTTCTTCTCATTCATTATTAGTAATATCAAAGGGAACTTTTACTAATTTCATTAAAATTCAGACCAAATAGGAAAAGCACTCATGTAAATAACAATATCCGTAATTAGTAGTGTATTTAAGTTTTCAGTAATAATTTGAGAGAAATAATGTTGTCTAGCTATTTTAATTTCTTTGTTATATTTACTAAGCAGGTCCTTATAGATACCATAATCAACCCGCAATTTGGTCTTACGCCATTTGCGTTCAGATTTGCGGCAGGTTCTTTTTAGTGCCCTCACTCTTTCCATATTCCTCCAAGGTGCTTTTATTTTACCAGAAATTAGTTTAGTTTTCATAGGTGCAAGATCATCCATAATTCGTGTCACTGAATTTTTAAAATTATTGACCAAATAGCACATAAGGACAGAGAGGACAAATTAAAACCAGACTGTGAACTACTACCCCTAACAGAGTTTGTATATCTAGCAATAAACCTGTCAGATGTCTCTGGACAAATGGCCCGTCTTTTGACTAGCTTTAAACCACCTGGTTTATGCTTTAAAGCATATTCGGTCAACACAGCAACATTAAAAAAAATACAAAAGTGATCTGAAAAGCCAACATCTAGTATGCACTTTGGGGTTAAGTCAATGCCTTTAGAGATAACCAGGTCAAGAGTATGACCTTGATTATGTGTCGGCTCGGTAATGTGCTGCGTAAGTCTAAAAGCTGATAATGTGTCGGTGAACTGGTTGGCAAAACAATCAGTAGCATTATCAATATGAATATTAAAATCCCCAGAAATAAGTATTGAGTCATATTCAACAGTAATTTTAGATGAAAGCTCACCAAATTCAGATAAAAAGCCTTTTTTGAGTCTTGGAGGGCGGTAAACTGTGAGAACTAGACATGGATATACAGATTTGATTATTAGAGCTAAATATTCAAATGTAGAATAGAAACCAAATGAGGTGTTTTTACATGATAACATATCTGAAAAAATAGCAGCAACACCACCACCTTTCTTGTTAGATCTGGAACAGTGGGAAAATGAAAAATAAGATGGTGAAGCTTCAATCAGCTCCTTGCTACCAGTCTCATCAAGCCAGGTCTCAGTGAGGAGAATACAATCAAGTTGATGTGATGTTATAGTATCATTAACAATGAAGGTTTTATTGTTAAGGGATCTAACATTGAGGAGAGCCATCTTTAAGGAGGTTGCAGAGTGAGTAGGAGTGTCAGTTAAGGCAGATTCTGGCCTAGATGGCAGGAGTTGTTCACTGACAGTGTCTGAGAATCAAAGCACACAGTGGCAGGACTCATGCTGTCAAGACTTGCTGTGTTATTTGGAGAAATAGAGGCCTGGATCGAGTCCTGCCATGGTGCATATCAGAGAGAAAATGCTATAAACTGAATAGAATTAGTGGTCAACTGATTTGTGCCCTTTCTGTTAGGATGCACACCATCTGCTCTGTATAGGCTTGGATTAGTCCAAAAGTAATCAAAGTTTGAGATGAAATCATATCCTGCTGCAGAGCAAAAGTTTTTTAACCAGTGATAGAGACCGAACAGTCGACTAAAGCGTTTTGAGTTTTTGAAGAGAGTTGGAATGGGGCCAGACAACAGACAACATTTTCCCAGACTCTCAATTGTGTAGCACAGAGACTCCAAGTCTGCATGCAATTTGCTGGAATTTCTAGCCATGACGTCATTCGTTCCCACGTGTGCTAGAACAATATTAACAGTGGGATGTAGGTCAGTGAGCGTCGGAATGAGTTCGATTAAATCGACTACCTTTCCACCAGAGAGACAATAGGTAATAGCACCAGGGAGAGTCAGGACATCATCATCCAGGAGGCCCTCAATGGAGCGTAGTTCGGATCTTAGGTCGGACAGTTCAGGCTCCGCCGAGGTGAGTGGAGGCATGCTCGAAAGAGAAAACAAACAACTGACAGTATACAAATCTATGTGTAGGAGGCAATGATCGCCACCTAACCGGTGATGGCAGGAAATCTGGCAGGAAATCTGGGGCAACTGATGTTACTTACACAAGGGCTCCAGAGTTGGAGCCCACTGCGATGATCGGGTGTATAGCTTAGATAGATGCAAGGTAGGTTAGCAAGCAGCCAAACTTACCGACACGGGTCCAACAAGTGGACCCGCTGCGGTGGAAAGACCTCAGTTTACGTCCCGTGGGATGTTAGTCAGCTTGAAGCCGGTTAGTCTCCAAGGCTAAAAACAAACCGGCGCTTCGGTAAAAAGTCGTTGTTCCAGGGGACATGCGGGTCTCAGGTGTTGAGTTGTTCACTTACACAGTGTCCTCTGGATACAATTTGCGTTGAAAATAATGCGCTGCACTCAGTACACAGCACCTGAGCCTGTTGTTCAGCAGCTAGCTAACTCAGGAGCACTCAGCACACAGCCCCTCTCAAACAGGAAGTACCTAGTGACACCACATCCTCGGTGACCAAAGTCACCTTTACTGGTCGTCACTGCAAATAAGAAGAGGTTCCCATTTGACTTACCTGGCTACATAAAGGTAAATTAAAATAAATAAATGATATGGGGTTACGCTTTTCTCTAGTATGGGCGAGTGCTCATTTGCATCCACGTTGATGCAACTGAACAGCAGTAAACACCAGCCGAGGTTTGGCTAAGCTTCATGATGTAAACACTGGAGGCAGGAGAAGGGGGCTGTTATCTGTAACAACGCGGGGCAGACGGGCCAGTAAGCCCATAAAACTTTTGTTAGTCTGCAGTAACATAAAAGTAATGTCGAGGTAACAGAGTTAACTACTAACCACTAGGGGTGGGCAGATCGATCCAAATATCGATAGTATTGATACCAAGGTGAGTATTGGTATCAGATCGATACTGGCGTGATGAGATCGATATCCTTGTTGTAGTTTCTCTTCTACAAGTTCAGCAAATCACTTGTTTTTCTTCACAGAGTTTGTGTGAGCACAGCGTCTCTCTAATGTGCAGTGCTCCTCTCCTCCTCTCTCACTCTGCTCACTCAGGTTCACAAAGGTTCAAAAACCTCAACAATATCCAGGTAGCAATTTCTAGAAGTGAAAGTTATTTCCAGCATTAATTAATGTTGTTAGTGTAACTGGTAGTCAACGATGTAATATTAGCAGAGTGCTTAAACTATTATTATATATTCGGACAGTTGAAATAAATCTTAATTGTTTTACTGGAACTCAAAAATATATGCTTATATTTAGATATATAGCCTACCTCATACCTGAAGTATGAATAGGGCAGAGTATAATTACCCTTTTGTAGCTGTTGAAGGAAAATTAGTATTCCTATTTAGGCTTCATGCAGATAGGTTATAGATTTAATTATGTGAAATATTATTTTCTTATTGGCTAAAATCTTTGTCCTGTGTTTTATTATTATCATAATCATGATCAAGTCAATAAAGGCAAAAGTACAAAATCATTCAATGATCAGTAATTTTCAAAGAAAAAGTATCAGTATCAGTATCGGTATCGTTATCGGCAATACTGGCACTGTAATTACTTGGAATCAAATCGATACCAAAATTTACAGTATCGCCCACCCCTACTAACCACTGAGAAACATCCATGTTCATTCTTGGCTGCTTACTTTCTTCTGGAGCCTCTTCTTGTTCTGGGTCGGACTCTGTTGTCCAGCAGCCATTACTCCCACAAACTCAGCCGTTGCCATGGTCACACGATGCCGTCCTCACGTCTTCCGTAGGCAGGAAGAGGTAGGCGGCGCAAACACTGTCTTTGGCCGGCGCACGTAGAAGCTCATTAGCATTTAAAGGGAAAGGCACTGAAACCGGCCACCTGGAGCAGGGCTGTGAAACTGGTGTTTCAAGAACCCTGCTGGGCTCAATCCTTCAGCTTTTTTGACCAAAGCATGTTGCTAACATTCCATTTAGACATCAAGGAACCATGTTAAGAAGCAGAAATGAGAATAATATGTCACCGTTAATGTCATAAGACGCGAAACTTACAACGGATGCTAATGGCATTACTGAAAGAGTGGAGAGATGTTTACGTTTATCCAGATGGAGAGCTAACTAAAGTAAAACACACAAGAACAGTTTCCCATACTAATTGAACTAAATTAGACCCAAATGGAACAGAAGTTGGCAAAACATTGGTGTGAACGTCTTAAAGAACCTGTAGAGTTCTGTTCTTACCTTAACTCGGTGCACCTGGGAGCATCACGTTGAGATAAAGTCCGAAGCTGGTGAAGTTACACGACTTCATTAGCAGCCGCGGAGCTACTTCCTTTGTCTTTTTTCCAAAATAAAAGCCTTCATGACTTGTTAACACAGTCTAGTCACACAAGGTTTTGGCTTTGCTTCCGTTTTAACATGCAGCATCGGTAAAGAGCTTTAGCGCAATGATTGACATTACCCCGAGTCAGTGACCATTGGGGACACACGGGGTGGCCAATCAGATTACAGGGAGCCGGGTGCCCCCCCTAGCCACCATGGAAGCCCCACCTCTGCGTACATCATTGTCATAATGATGTAACAAATATGGAAGATGACTTATGTTTATGAAGTGACAAGATAAAACATCTTAAAAAGTGGCACAGGTAGGTTTTCTTATGTTATTATACCTGTGAGAAATAAAACAAATAAATGACCATCCATTAATTAATTACTTAGTTTATATATAAGCGGTTGGAGACACATGGGCAACACTAAATGTGAGGAACAACTGGCACGCTCCACCTTTTTCAATATTCCTGCTATTTTCAGCCGTTTGTTATTCCTCCCTGGTCAGAACGTGAGATATTAGAGTCTTAAAGCTGCCCTGTGGAGCTGACTGGTTATATATGGAGTTTCAGTTTACAGTATTCAGTATACCCTACCAACAGATTGTGTGTTTAATGCATTTTGTTCCTCATCAAACATTTGCAAAGATGATTTTCATATAAGTTTGATCCAGTGTTCTTCTTCCCAACCTTTGCTGACACATTTCTACCATCTGTAGATCAGTGGCATTATGTGAAACCATTGAAAGGAATGTTTATCACACTAGCCTGTTTGTACATGTGCATTTCCATCAAACAAAACATCAACCCATAAATAAAACCATTGCCACGCACTACTAATAGTGGCATTAACTCTAGATAGTCTGCAAAAATCACTCACGAGAAAGTTTCATTTCCTGCTTCCGATCAACAGCTGGCCCAGAACAGAGGAAATAAGATTTTGATATTCAGCATTAAGGGATATGCACACTTGGTTAACTATGAAGAAGTTATCATTCATGTCATTGTCTTTGAACACCTTCTCTTCACAACCCCTCAAAGCCTCTGCTGGCTTTAGACCAACAGAGAAGCTGCTCTCTGACTTCAGTCAATGCAACAAATGTTTTCCAGGAGAGGTACTGATAGTACATGTGTGCATGGCTTTGCATTTACATTATCATTAGCAGCTGTGCAGTACAAAATCAGCAGTATTCCAAAGAGGAAGGAGAGTATAGTTAACAGAGTGTGACCACCTAAGCACTGTACCCTTATATTAGTACATGAGGCCTGACAGCAGTCAGCGCTAGTCTGTGCATGTCTGTCTTCCACTCTGCAGCGTGAATGAACAGGTGTTTGTGTCAGTCGCTGATATCAGCAGGCTCTTATTAGATCAGAATGAAGCGTCTGTGTCTGAGCACAAATGAGTAGTTTCCTCGACAGGTCATCTCCTGCAGGAGGAAGTACTGTCATCTGATATGTTCAGTCCCAGCCTCTCCTTCACCTCCCAGCTCCCGTCCAACTGCCCTGCTTCCTCCCCTGCTATCTTCAGACACCTCCTCCACACCCACCACTCTTCTTCCTGTCTCTGCTTAGTTCACAGGAGCTTCAATCTCCACAGTACAGAACACTATATATGTCCAATTGCTTTAGTAGAATTCATGACAAAACAGTCGACTATGGTGGATATAAACCTGTATGAACGAGCCATATGATCAAACCTATCTATCTATCTATCTATCTATCTATCTATCTATCTATCTATCTATCTATCTATCTATCTATCTGTGACAGGTAGAGTCCCCCCCCCCATTTCAGAAAACAGGTTGCAGTCAGTGATACACCTAATCACTCAGTTCCTTGTTAAAAGGTAGCAGCAAGCTTGCCTCGCTCTGTCCTGACATCACAATGCTCTAGGGATGCTAATGGTTAACCAAGGTTTGTAGTTTTGTCCTGTCTGTCACATATATATTGTCTGCTCTTTTTTATGAGGTACCTCCCTGGTGTCTACAGGTGTGTTTGCGGTAACACGAGAGCTAAACCAAGGTAGTAGTGGCGTCTCCCCCCTTCCCCCACGCAATGCGGCACTAGGAGAGGAGTGTGGTGCATTTAGTGCCAGACCATGCACATTAGTTGTTTTGTGTAACTTGCAACTCCCAGGTATGCAGTTTCCTTATTTTATTAAAATGTCCTTATATGGTTTGGTGTGATAGACAATAGCTGTGAAGACGTTGCATATTATATGTCCACTTGAACAGGATTATTATACATGCCTTTCATACTAGGAACGGGAATATGATGACATGACCTCATTGTGGTACTGGCAAAGGAGGAGCTCTGGCTACTGCTATTTTTGACCACCCCTTTTTATCTTATGTCTGGTTGCTTGGTTTTCTTTATCTTTTGTTGACTATTAATTTTTGATATTTTGACCTGTTTTCTTTTGTTTATTTAGTTCTGCTATTTTGGGTTTATTTACAGGAATTTATTTTAAGGACTGTGTTAGTGCCATTTGTGACAGAATCACTGTGTATTACTGCAGTCAGCCCTGGCCTCTGATTGGCTGTACAGTTAACAGGCTTGCCTGTGTTTTGTTTTAGTTGAAGCTGTGGAGCCTTAAGAGCACAATAGTTTTTGACCGTGCTTGAAACCACCTTTGTATTTTATTATGTTTTATTGTGCTTATCATGCGCTGTTGTATGATTGAAGAACGCCTCAGTAAACAGTAAAAAACGAAGAAAGTGGTCCAGGACTTTTTGATGAAGCACGCGTCAACTGCATGCTAGGACTCCATGGTTTAAGTGGGCGGAAGGAAGAAAAGACGGAGCCACACTTACATTAGTCAAAAACTACGCTCGTTAAGGATACGCAGCTTACAGACGGACCCCTCGTTAAGAAGAGAAGACGAGGAATATTGAGAGAAACTCTTTAGTTGTTAAGGATTAAAAAAGACGCACGGACTTTAAGCGCTGTGTGCACGAAGACGTGAGTACACGAAGATTTCATTTTTATCGCCTTCAGAAAAGAAAACTACATAAAGGCCCGCTGCAGTGGTCATCTTTAAGACTGCACACGTTACAACCTCGTTGTGGAAATATGCATGTGTGCTTTAAACTTGAGGCTGCCACCGCAAGACATGGAGACTGCAACGGACCTCCAGAAGAGGGCGCCAAAGCCCACAGCAAAGGCTATTGAAGAAAAACTGAAAAGGCTAAAGAATGAGAGAAAAGGTAAACTAGCTCAGCTTACTCGTAAAAGGAAGGAGATTGAAATCCTAATGACAGATAAAAATAATGCTGAAATAGTTAAAGAAGAAGCATTATTTATCTTTGGAAAGTTCTTTGGAGAATTTAAAGAGCTTAATACAGAAATAGCACCTCTTCTTGAAGATGATGATAATCAAGAGGACCAGTGTCATTGGTATTTGCCCAAATGTCTGGAATTTGAGGACTTTGCTCAAAAAACAGAGAGCTGGATTGAAATGGTGCTGAGTGGCTGCAAAGAAGACGACTGTGGTGATGTTGATTATGGGCCTCATGACGATATACAGCCAAGTGACAGCATCTCTGAGGTCATCAGTCGAACGCCCAGAAAGAATAAAGCTAGCTCCATGTTCAGTTACCCATCACAAGTGTCCAGTACAAGTTCTGCTCATTTGAAGTTAGAGGCAGAGCGTGAGGAGCTGTTGATACGTGCTGCGTTTTTAAAGAAAAGACAAGACATTGAGCTGGAGGAAGCATGTTTAAAGGCACGCAAAGAGCAGTTGGAACTGGAAGCCAAGATTTCTGCATCAGATGCCAAGATAAAGATTTAGGCAGACTATGAGGGTGGTCAAATTGGCATGAATGAGTATTATGAGTCAAAGGTCAAGCCCACAGCAAGTCTAAAGGGCACTTATCAAGTTAAGAAGGAAGATGATGAGGCACAAAGGGTGAGATTTCCTGCACCTGTGGGCACGCAGCCTCCTCCGACTTGGACCAGCACTGTACACCACAGAGTTTTGCCACAGAGAGTAACTGGATTAGCAGCACCACCAGACCCCTCACATCAAGTAGTAACTTCTGAGAGCATCTCTGACGTGATGCGACGTCAAAACGAGATCACAGAGATGCTAATCAAGCAGCAAAACAAGATGCAGCTCCCGCACAGAGACATTCCAACATTCTCAGGGGATCCACTCAACTACCGCTCATTCATAAGGGCATTCGAACAGGCTATTGAAAACAAGACTGCAAGTCAACAAGATAGGTTGTTCTATCTGCAGCAGTTCACCCGTGGAGAACCTCAAAACCTTGTTCGTAGTTGTGAACACATGCGGCCAGATGAAGGTTACACAGAAGCTAGGAGGCTCCTCCAACAACACTACGGGGATGAACTGAGAATTGCCACAGCCTTTATGAACAAAGCTCTTCAATGGCCACAAATAAACACAGAAGACAGGAAAGCATTAAATGCATATGCTTTGTTTCTGATAGGATGTCGAAACACAATGAGTGATGTCGAGTTCATGGAAGAGATGGACAATCCCAGCAATATGAAGACTGTCATTTCAAAACTCCCCTTTAAAATGAAAGAACAGTGGAGAAATAAAGCTTATGAAATCCAAACAAAAACAGGAAGAAGAGCCAGATTTTCTGATCTGGTGGATTTCATCAACTGGCAAGCAAAAGTCAGCAATGACCCACTGTTTGGAGACATCTTAGATGTCAGCATAAAAGGAAAGGGGACAGCAAGGATAAATAGTAAGACAACCAACCCCAAGAGCAGCAGTTTTGCTAAGATTGCTTCTCCGGCTGGAGGACACAGGGGTGCTCAACAATTGCATGAGAAGAAGCGTGAGTCAGCCAACACAGCTGATGCTTTTCGAAGTCCCTGCATGTTCTGTCAAAAAAACCATGCCCTGGAACTCTGTGAGAAGATAAAAGAACAGACTCCTAAAGACAGAATCAAATTCTTAATCACTAAAGGAATTTGTTTTGGCTGCCTCACACAAGGTCACCTGAGCAGAAACTGTCACAAGAGAGTGCAGTGCAGGGATTGTTCAGCAAAACACCCAAGCATCCTGCACATTGTGAAAGACGCTGATTCAGTCTTATCGGGACAGGATGAAAACACAGAAATCACAGAAGTCACCAGTGCACTCATAGGGACAGAACATGAAAGCAGCAGAGATACTGGGGCAGGTGATGGAGAAAACATCCTCTCCATTGTACCAGTAAAATTAAAATCCAAAAGAAGCAACAAAGTAATCCAGATCTATGCATTTTTGGATCAAGGAAGCACCGGAACCTTTTGTACTGAAGATGTTATGCATCAGCTTAACCTGAGAGGAAGAAAATCAGAGCTCCTACTGACTACTATGGGATCAGAAAGGAAAGTGAGCTCTCATATCCTGTCAGATCTGGAAGTAAGTGGTTTGGAAGAGGAGAATTACATAGACCTCCCTCAAACATTTACTCAACCCAGTATACCTGTGAAAAAAGAGAACATACCTTTGCAAACAGATGTGAAACAGTGGCCTTACCTGCATGGAGTTCGCATCTTGCATATCGCAGCAGAAGTTGGCTTGCTTATTGGCAGAGATGGCAAAAGTACCCAGATTCTTTACTTGAGTAGAAGTAAAACTACCTGTGTAAAAAAACAACTTAAGTAAAAGTGAAAGTACTGATCCAAATATTCATTGAAGTAAAAGTAAAAAGTACGGGCTCTGAAATTTACTCAAAAGTATTATTAAAAGTAAAAAGTATTTATATTGCACGATTTACTGCAAAGCTAATAACCACACGATAATTTATATGGAATCAATTTAATCAATGTTATTGTTTGAACAAACACAAGATGTATCCTAATGTACTTTACCATAGTCAATTATAGGCATTTGTATTGTACACGTCAGGTTCACACATCACACTTCTGAGCATTCAATTTTGGACCAGGATTTACTTCTAAACTGTGGTGTCACAAATCATACTCGTAGGCCCAACTGTTAATCAACCTTTTTAATTGCACAACAGGCAAGAATGCTACTACTATAACATATACTAGACCCCCATCTTCATCTCTCTACACTACATCACTCCATCCCTCTATGTGAGTCTAGGGTTAGGGGTTAGGGTAAGGCAGGGTAAACAAATCTACCAAAATTGTTTGTTCAACTTCAAGAGAAGAAGGTTTTCAAAGTTCTTGGAGCATAGCTTAGCCCTCTTGGGTCTAAAAATCATTCCTGCTGTGCTAAAAAGCCTCTCACAGGCAGCTGAGGCAGGTGGTGGTGTGTTTAGCTTAAGAGACAGGTGGCACACAGATGGAAACGTATACAGGATGTCCATGTATCAGTTGGACTGGCCAGGTAGGACTCTAGTTGCTTGGTGTTACCGTCCCGTTGATCCGTCTGCTTGATTGTCGAAAAGAAGTCCTCCTCAGACGACGAGAACGACGCAGAGTCACCTGACTGCCCTCCACTACTCTGCTCCTTCAGGTGGGTTTTGATGTAGTTGAGGCCTATGGGGGATACAAAACCAAATGAAGAAACATAATTAGCATAAAAGAGAAGGGGATGGAGGGAGAAAGGAGGGGCCGGGAGCAAGGGAGGGCGAGGAAATGAGGGAGTAAGGGATGGAGGTATGGAGGAAGCAGGGAAGGGTTGTGGGGTTCTAAGTGGTACTTAACAGGTGCAACAGTCGGTTAAGATCCACTTTGTTTGAATGTACAAAGAGATGTGAGGGTAGTGAGTTTCAGGGTGTTAAGCATATTAAAAATAGCATAATATTAAACAAAAAGAAAGTGATGCAGCACATACCACATTTAAGGATGCCTTCATCAGTGGTCCAGCGTGTTCTGAATTTGGGGACAAGAATGGCGGCAGCAATCAGCTCTGGTTCAGCTAGCATCTCTCCGAAGCGACGTTCAAGTCCTGCTAGAAGAGCGTTCACCAAGGGCCCACAGTACTTGGAAGTGGTGTGAAGGTTGTGGAGCTTGGACTTGAGCAGTGTGATGGTGGGTACAAGCCAACCCAGCTGCACGTTGGCCTCTCCCTGAAGACGGCTAACTGCCTTTGCAACTGGGCTCATGGTCTTTGCGTATTCTGTGAGAAATGCAATCTCGGCAGGAGTGAACCTGAGAAACACACAGACACGCACAAAACCATCAATGTCTAGGCAGTCAAACATGTTTGCATGGAACAACAAGGCCCACAACACCTAAAACTATCCAAGGCAGGCAGTTATTGTTGTGTTCTTTGTCACAAGTACATTATGGCATTATGCCTAGTTCTACTCCCTGTTTGGCCACTAGGTGGCACTATAAGTGAGCACTACAAGTTATAACGCATTCTTCAGTGCAGGTAGAAGAACAGCAGTGAAGAGAGAATGTATAGCCTGAAAAGATGGTGAATAAAGAAGCTAGCTGCTCATGTTGATTCTCTCCTGCATGTTTACTTACACCAGCCAACCCTACAGTTAGGTGTTAATGCAAAGTAAACTTACATCAGAATCTTCAGCGCGCTGCTGACCGCTGCAATGGCTGCTTCTCCTTGTTCCTTAATGATTCGTACAATCCGCTCAATAGCATAGAAGAGAGAATTCCACCTTGTAACAATAAAAAAGGATACATTATATTTGTATAGTGGTTTACATCTGAAACAGAGGGCTGAACATATCTCAAAGTGCAAAGTGTACCTTGTTTCACATGGCCTGAGGAGCTGGAGTTTGCAGTGCTCTTCAATGATCTCTGAAGCTGTGGTGGATCTGCTGCTCTTGTTCCAGAGAGCCTGGCACTTTGCAAATGATGAGCGAGAGAGCTTCATGTACACCGGGTTATCATTCGCTGCTTTGACATCAACTGAAGCCACCTGTTAATATCAAAGGACCGTGTTGGAAATAAGTGTTCACACTTACATGTCATCCCTTGGATTACCGTTTTTACTCAATCCATAAACTCAATCAATCACCCACCAGGTTCAAAAGGTGACAGGCACACCGATGCTGCTTTGGCAGCTGGTATTCGAGCCCATCATCCTGCTCCAACAAGGGACCGGCTTCAACGGACTCAACCATGTCCTCTTCACTGTCCTCTTCTCCTGCTTAATAAAATAATTAAATATTAACTGCATTCATAGGGTGCTTTTCAATACACCCAAACACTAGACAATAGCTATGTCATCATCACAAACCAATGTGTAACACTCACCTGATTGATCTGGCTCTGCCCCGAGTGGTTCTGCGTTGTTGTTTTCATCTTCAGTGACACCATACACTCGGAAGGCTTTCACAAAATTGGAGCCACTATCTGTCGTCGTACGTACAATCTTGGCCATGATGTTGAACTCTAGACAGACAGATAAGAGAAAAGGCAGGCAGATATGGTATTGATCCCACAGGAAATTCAAGTTCGCAGTAGCCAGGGAAAAAATGCCGACACATACACATGAATGCACACATTAGAAGTTAAGGAACCAGATATTCAAAGTTAAAAGTAATGTATTAAAATGTGAGTAACAAACCTATACATTTTAACTGGTTTGGACTTAAGTAAAATACTACTTAACTTACCAATAGCCTACATACCTGTATGTATTTCAGTCAGAGCATCTGCAAGCGCAGTAAAGTTGTGTGGTCCTTTCAGTTGCTTGCACGCTAGTGCAGCACAGCACCTCTGCAGACTTGTGGGTTGTATCCAGTGTGCTGTGACACCGATGAAGCCCTTTCTATGTGCTGTCCAGCAATCTGTAGTGGTTCTGATGAACTCGACATCGCGCATCGCAACCTTGAGATTTTTTTTCATCTCCTGTGTTGCTTTTTCGATCTTGCTTTTCATCGTATTACGAGCCATGACCTTTGCATTTGGTTGCAGGTGATGCACATGACGTTGGAAACCCTCCTCCTCAGCAACACTCAGAGGGTGCAGGCCCTGAACTACAAAGTCAACGATATGATTATCCACACTTTTCTGTGACACGTGCCTGCCTTCCCAAAGTTTCACCTGCTTGGGTGCTTGGTCCTTAGGTTCTTCGTCGTTCTTCCTTTTCAGGGTTGTGAGCTTTGTATACCTCTCCAGGTGTCTCTCATGTTTTCTCTAGAGGGACAAATGTAGCAGAGCCACAATTAAGTCAAGTGATACGATTTGGGCCGTTTAACTGGTTAGGCAAGGCAAGGCAATTTTATTTGTATAGCCCATTTTTACAGCTTGTCTCAAAGGGCTTTACATGGCATCATAACAACATCCTCAACAAGACCCTCACATTGACTGAGGAAAAACTCCATAGAAAACCCTTTTAACAGGGGAAAATTGGAGAAACCTCAGGGTGAGCAACAGAGGAGGGCTCTGTGTCCATGTGTGTGTGTGTGTGTGTGTTTCCGTGTAGTTGTGTGCGCCCGTGTGTGTCCGTGTGTTGATTGTGTGCTGATAGCTGTTTATTGGTATCCCTGGTCATTGCAAAAATAAACAGTAGCCTGGTTGTTGCAAATATGCGCCTGGTTCTTATAAACGCCTGGGCTCCAAGTTGATTTAGCATATTAAAATGGTCATATAGGGTAGTCTGATAACGGTAGCTAGCTAGTTAACTTAGCCTGGACCTAGCCTAACCAGCCCAATTTAGCGCAACATTACTAACGTTAGCTAACGTAACGTTAACACATTAGCTAGCCTTAATGACTTACCTGTATGTGTTTCCTGAGGTTAGACGGAGAGTTCTTGAATGTCAACACTTCATGGACTTTAGGTTTCCATAAGATGCAGCGCATTCGGCAAGAATTATTCTCAGACCCCACAAACTCGAACAGTTCTTTTAAATAAGGCCATGGGTGCTCCTCGACTGGCTGCTCCGCAGTCTCTTCTTCACATTCCTCTCCATTGTCCATTTTGAACCGTTGCTGGCTGCAGCTGGTGGTATGATGCGAGGGTTCTGATTTACTGGCGAACAGAAAGCCGTGTCTCTGTCGTGCCTCTCTCAAGATTTTAGCGGGAGCCTGTAGCAAAACACAGGCTACCGCAGGCTGACGTGCATACGTCACAGTGCCAAAAAAAAAGAAAGAAAGAAATGTTGTTTTTTTTTGTTTTTTTTTTAAAGTAACAAGTTTTTTTGGGAAATGTAAGGAGTAGAAAGTAAGTAAAAGTAACGATATTCGTGTTAAAAATTTACTGAGTAAAAGTAAAAAGTTGTCAGAAAAATAAATACTTCTAAAAGTACAAATTGTCTGAAAATTATACTTAAGTACAGTAACGAAGTATTTGTACTTCGTTACTTGCCATCACTGCTCTTTGGTGCTGATGCCTACAAGGCCAGTGAGCCTTTGCAGATAATAAATAGCAAAGGTGATGGACCATATGCAGTGAAGACACCTCTTGGATGGGTCATCAACGGTCCACTCAGACGAACCACAACATCTTCAGTTAACACAGAGATGGCAAGTCACTCAGTCAATTGCATTTCAGTTTCTAATGTGGAAAACTTGTTCACTCAACTGTACAATGCAGACTTTCCAGAGAGAGGATACGATGATAAGGCAGAGTTGTCACATGAAGATCACCAGTTTCTTGAATCTGTGAAAAGAACAACACAGTTGGTTAATGGTCACTACTGCATTGGGCTCCCATTGAAGAACAAAGACATAAAAATGCCTGACAACAGACGTCTGGCAGAACAGCGCCTCACGAGTCTCCAAAGGAAGTTTCAGAGGAATCCTGACTTCCACAAGGAGTACACTGGATTCATGAGAGAGCTGTTAGAAAAGGGATACGCCACCAGAGTTCCTGAAGAACAGTTAGACAACAGCAATGGGAGAGTATGGTTTATTCCCCATCACGGCGTATACCATCCCAAGAAGAGGAAATTAAGAGTTGTCTTCGACTGTACTGCATCATATCAGTGAGTGTCACTGAACGATGAACTTCTTCAAGGACCTGACCTCACAAACACTCTTATTGGGGTACTGACAAGGTTCAGGAAGGAAACAATAGGCATGATGGCAGACATAGAGGCCATGTTTTACCAAGTAAGACTGCCTGAAGAGGATTCAGATCTGTTGCGGTTCCTCTGGTGGCCAGACGGCGATCTGAAGCAAGAGCCAAAAGAGTATAGAATGTGTGTACACCTGTTCGGAGCAACTTCCTCCCCTAGCTGTGCCTCATATGCTCTAAGAAGGACAGCTGAAGATGGAAGGGAGAGAGCTACCCCTGAAACTGTTGAGACAATCTTAAACAACTTATACGTTGATGACTGTTTGAGCTCATTGCTACAGACGAGCATGCTGTTACTCTCGCTAAGGATGTGAGGACATTATGCCTCAGCGGAGGATTTAGATTGACTAAATGGACAAGCAATTTAAGAGCACTGCTAATGTCCATTCCAGAAGAAGACAGAGCGTCAGAAGTTAAAGATCTCAACCTTGACAATGATCGGCTACCTATGGAGAGGGCGTTGGGCGTCCAGTGGTGCACACAGTCTGACACTTTTCAGCTCAAAGTCGATGTGCAGGAAAAACCATGCACAAGAAGAGGAATCCTGTCAGTTATAAGCTCAGCTTATGACCCTTTAGGGTTCTTGGCACCTTTCATCCTACCTGCGAAACTCCTTCTAAGAGAACTTTGTAAAAAAAAAAAAAAACATGGGATGAAGAAGTGTCTGAAGAACAAGCAAAGAGATGGAAAAAGTGGTTGGTAGGTTTGCAAAGGCTGTCATCTTTCAGCGTTGACAGATGCATCAAACCTGCAGGATTTGGTGCCGTTGAATCAGCACAACTCCACCACTTCTCTGACGCCAGTAACAATGGTTATGGCACAGTATCTTACATCCTGTTGACTGACAAAAATGATCAGAAAAGCATTTCATTCCTGATGGGAAAGTCGAGAGTGGCACTGCTCAAGCAGGTCACTGTCCCCAGGATGGAGCTGACAGCAGCTGTAATAGCTGCTTCAACTTGAACTACAGTTAAAGCTGGATGAATCAATCTTTTGGACAGACAGTGTCACAGTGCTTAAGTACATTGAAAATGATGCTGCACGATATAAAACCTTCGTGGCAAGCAGAGTCTCATTCATTAAAGAAGCTACCAAGCCTTCGCAGTGGAAGTATGTGAACTCAGCAGTCAACCCTGCAGACCAGGCTTCAAGAGGGCTAAGTGCTGAAAGTCTGCTACAGAGTGAAGACTGGATACATGGACCAGCATTCCTGTTAAGACCCGAGTCTGAATGGCCAGAATGTCCAGACTACTCCAGTCACTCAGCGGAAGAAAAGCGGAAGGAAATGATCAATCAAAGTGAAAGCAATCAATCCAAAGCACAGGCTTTACTGCAGCAAAAGATGCTCAGATACAAGCAAAACTTTGAGCAACGAATGCTTACTACTGAAGACCTTTCCAAGGCGGAGCTCAAGTTAATTTCCTTATGCCAAAAACGGAAATATGCTGAGGAAATTAAACATGAAGAAAAATAGCCATATTTACAAGTTGGATCCGTACTTGGAAGACGGTGTGTTGAGAGTAGGAGGGCGATTGACCCGATCCACCATGCTGCTAGAAGCCAAACACCCGGCTATCCTGCATAAGGATGATTGGATCGCTAAACTCGTCCTTCGTCACATCCATGAAGAGACTGGACACTGGTCGAAATCATGTTCTCGCACGACTGAGACAAAAGTACTGGATACCGAGAGCCTGCTCAGCAAAACAGAAAATGATCTCAGAGTGTAGCACATGCAGAAGATTGCACGCCAAGGCAGGTGAACAAAAAATGGCTAACTTACCAGAGGATCGGCTCTTGCCAGATAAGCCACCCTTCACAAACAGTGGTGTGGACTTTTTCGGCCCATTTGAGGTCAGCAGAGGTCGTGGCAGTGTAAAGAGATATGGGGTGCTTTTCACATGCTTTACCAGCAGAGCAGTCCATCTGGAAGTGTCACACTCACTCGACACCAGTTCATGTATTAATGCACTACGTCCCTTTCTGAGTAGAAGAGGCCAAGTGTCTGTTCTTCGTTCAGACAACGGCACTAATTTTGTTGGTGCAGAGAGAGAGCTGCGAGAATCATTGAAAGACTTGAACCAGTCCACAATCCTAGAATCCATGTTGAAAAGAGGAGTTAAGTGGATATTTAACACTCCTGCAGCATCCCACCATGAAGGTGTGTGGGAGCGTCAAATACGCACCGTCAGAAAGGTGCTAAGCGCTCTGTTAAAACAGCAGCGACTGGATGATGAAGGACTGCATACGCTCTTATGCGAAGTGGAAAACATTGTCAATGACAGACCCATAACAACAATGTCAAATGACCCTAAAGATCTAGAGGCTTTGACCCCGAATCATCTTCTACAGATGAGAACACAGCCAAGCATCCCTCCAGGCATCTTTTCTAAGGATGACCTCTACACACGTCGTCGCTGGAGGCAGATTCAGTATATGGCAGACCTCTTCTGGCGCAGATGGACTCAGGAGTACCTGCCAGTCCTACAGGAAAGACAAAAATGGAGCACAACAAGAAGGAATTTCAACCTCGGAGATGTTGTCCTTATTGTGGACCCTTCTGCTCCACGTAATTCTTGGATGATGGGAAAAATTGTCAAGATAATGCCAGATTCAAAAGGGACTGTCCGCAGCGTCCAAGTCCAGACGAAGAAAAGTGCACTGGAGAGACCCATTACTAAAATATGCCTCTTGGAGGAGGCAATGGCATAAATAAAGGAGACTGATTAAGATAAAGACATTTACCTGTTTTGGATAAAATATGTATCTTTGAAACCTATAAGAACAGTTTATGGTTTGCTTAAGATAAAACAATGGCTCACAGTGTTTATTTTGGTAATTGATATGCTATTGGCCTAGTCAATTAGGGGCAGGTTATGTTAGTGCCATTTGTGACAGAATCACTGTGTATTACTGCAGTCAGCCCTGGCCTCTGATTGGCTGTACAGTTAACAGGCTTGCCTGTGTTTTGTTTTAGTTGAAGCCGTGGAGCCTTAAGAGCACAATAGTTTTTGACCGTGCTTGAAACCACCTTTGTATTTTATTATGTTTTATTGTGCTTATCATGCGCTGTTGTATGATTGAAGAACGCCTCAGTAAACAGTAAAAAACGAAGAAAGTGGTCCAGGACTTTTTGATGAAGCACGTGTCAACTGCATGCTAAGACTCCATGGTTTAAGTGGGTGGAAGGAAGAAAAGACGGAGCCACAATTACAGACTATGTTTGGGAAGATGGCTTGTTGTGACCAAATGTTTGTGAACCAGTGAAATTGTGGGGTTGTTTTAGTGCGAGTGCAGGCGGGCTGTCATCTGCGTACAGGTGGGGGTCACTGGGTGGAGGGTTCCCCCCCTGGGTCTATTGCATGCTAACTTTACAGTGTCCCTATATACATAGAAGTGAGTTTAATTGCTTATTATAATTGCATGAGTAACCTGTGTGTCTTCTACTGTGCAGTGTGAGCGGCTTGTTCCTCCCCGTGCCTGGTGGTGGTGACCCCCTTTTCCCTTTACTTACTCCCTCCTGAGGGCTTACTTACACCCTCTCTCCTGCACTGGTAACCTTTTTTGGCATGCATGATTTTAAGTATATTTTATAATAAAGTACTTTACTTTTTGTTTTGTTTTGTTTTTTTTATCCTGATTATTTGAGCCCCAAATTGATCTGATGTCTGAGTAAAGGTGAAAAAGTGTTTGAACTGGAACTCACACACTTGTTAAGTGGGTATTCTCTGGGTGAAATTCCCAGAGTGGCGTTGTCACTTTTGCTGTCAGGGGCTTACAGTTGCCCCGGTCACATATCTATGTTTTAATTTAGTGAAGTATGTAGTAAGATAACACATTCTCACTCCCAGCTTGTCAACTTCGGCGGCTTGGTCAGTTTTGCAGTTTTGATTTGTTTAGTCAGCTCAACAAAAGATCAGTAATATATTAGAAATCCATCCAAACTCTCAATTCAATAATTGCACTGATTTGGAGCCACTGTGAGCCAATAACCTGATGTGCCAGATGATTTGTTTAAACAGAACCATGTGGGAAGTTGGTCAGAAACTGTTTTGAGAACAGCAGGTGGCAGGTGATTATGTCTATCATTATCTATGACAGACTGAATTCAACCAATCAGATCAACCAAATATATGATGCATTAGAGTTGTGACAGGTCGTCTCCCTCCCTGCCACTATATGGCACTGTGCCAACTGACTGGGCATCCTAAATGAGGGGCGGCACAATGCACCCTTACATTTAGAGGTGCAGACACACCTGTCTCTTCCTCTTTCCTCCGGTGGCTGCTGCCTGTCCATTGCGGTGGTTCAGCGTGGCCGCTGCAGGTGTACAATCCTCCTCATTCAGGTAATGCTCTCTGCCAGTCCTCCGTTGTGCGTCTGTGCGTAAATGGGCATTTTGGTGATTTGATCTGCGCTCTTTGCAGCGCAAGCGGCTGCGGAGACTGTGGGAGACGAAGCGCTCTGCCAAAAGCCCTCCCTGGATGCGCTCACCTGTTCCTTTCAGTAAGTCCACAATTGTCTGCTGTCCGGCGGCTCTGTCGCCCAGTTCCCAGCTTAATATTACTTTCCTGTTCTGGTAGCTGAGTGATTGACCCGCGGCACAAGCCATCATTCCGCCGTAGCTCTGGGGTGTCACTGTAGCTTCACGGAGTGGTATGTATGAGTTTATTTTGCTAGAAATGTTGTTTTTTTTATTATGTATACATGTGCGCTAAATTATAGTTATGTGCCTTTCTTGTAGAGGCCGTGGTGAATGGTTGACCTGTGTTCAGCCATCTTTCCCAGGATCTACGCTGCTGTTTTGGCTCTATTAAATTATTGGACGTCCTGGCTCTTACTGATGACTTTCAGTTTGTTAATCAGCCGTGGGGCTACCCTATGAATGTGTTTTATCCTGGGCTTGTCAATTGAGCTACTTTTGGTGTGGGCCCGGTGTGACAGTTTAACTGGCGTTCATTTTAACTGGCGAGGGTCCCAGATGTGCTGGAGGTGTGGTTTGAGAATCCCGTCTGGAGAGGGGTCCTCGGCCATGTCCGCTAACCAGGAAAAACATACCGATCGCCCTGCTCATCGATCCAAGTCATGTATATGTGTATTCGTTTTGACGTGGCTTGAACACTTCTATTCCACACGGAGGTGCCGAGGTCTGCGACCTGCAAACAACTGTTAGACGAGCGCTACAGAGCACACAGTGACAGTGTAGGTGACTGTGAAGATGCCTGTCTAGAAATATGCAACTGTCTATAAAACGTTCAAAAGTGCGTGTTGTCGGTCTCATATCTTTGTTGTGAATGTCTATACTTGCATACAGCTGGTGGGTGGAACACTACGAGGCATTTGTTCACGCCGAGCGGATCGAGAGCAGCGTGGAGACGCTGTTCGCTGTCGCGTTGAGTGCGCAGCGTCCAGGTTAACTTGTGACACCTTCTACCATCGAGTATTTCTTTCATTCCGCGCTGCGTTCAAAGTTACTGAATGAAAGCCACCGTTCCCAGCCACATACATCGGCTGAAGCCAAGGGGATATGAAAACTATATACACTGTCATACAGCCTGCTCGCCAAACAGTCTGCAGAGTATGTTGACACCCAGCCCGAACTCAGCGGGAGGTCGGTCAGCTGTGGCAAAGCGTGAGACGCCCAGATCAACCTGTGATACAAACACCTGTACCGACCATTCATGAAATAAAACAACTAGCCTACAATAGATAGAAACAGTAACAACACAGAACCATATGTGCAGACCTCCTTAAGTCCTCCCTTTGTTTGTGAAAATGTACCCAAAGTGGTTGCACTTAACACATAACAGCAGCCTGGATTTCAAAATCACTAAAGAAAAATGATTAAATACAGTACAAATGATATTTCAGTCTCAGTGTGAGTTAATGTTTCTTTTTGTCCTAAGCCACAGACAGCAAGCAACCCTCAGGCTTGGGCATTAATCACAATGATATTAACTCAGCATCATTCAGTTAATCACAACTCGATTGAACAGATACAAGTGTGCATGCTGCACTTTTTATTGGCATCCCTTACAAAAGAAGTCGCCCTCAGTTGAGGGACGACCAACACACTGAATGTGGTACCACATGGTGCATGTGGTGCACTCAACCTGAAAGGGAAACAGAGAAACAGATGCCAGATTTTGGTTAACAGGTAAGTGTCACCGTCAGAGAAAGGTGTGTACAATTAATGAAGTAGTCTAAGTGAGTAATCTGAGTACTCAGTATTCAGTACTGCATTCACAGGTGTTCAGAGTACTACACAGGTGAAGAAACTCAAATCAGTATGGGGATTGGCTGGTAGCCTTTCAAACTCACCCCTTTGTGGGTATATAAGTCGGTTGGATAGTCATATAGAGGTGAGGATAGGATTGAAATGGTCAAACATGGAGCCAAAAATCGCAAAAGAATTGTTCAACTTTAAGGTACATGGTAGGTATCCTGAGGGTTTGAACTGTAAGGAGAGATATATCATCAGAAGGAGAGCGGAAAACTTCCAAATAAAGGGTAAGGATGCATGTTCTATCAACTCTTGAACACAACAATAATCTGCTTTGGTTTAGCTACCTACAAAACTAACACTGTACCACTCAAACATCAGATGGAGACCTGCATTACATATGCAGACGGAAGAAGGATGGCTCTGAGCACCTGGCCAAAGTAGTAATGACTGCAGTGGAGGCCAACTCCATCTTTGAGGAGTTCCACTGCAGTCATTTTGGGGGGCACTGTGGTGTGGAGAAGACCCACAGTGCCATCATCTCCAGGTATTATTGGCCAGGGATGTTGGAAGACATCCGCAAATGGGTGAGTTGGTATTCTCAGACTCTTGTGTCCATACATGTGCTGCTCACACACACTTCGTTAACCTGTTTTACATTCACCTGCCACAGTCATGTCCTGGTGTACTGGGGAGTTAATGTGTATTCTTGCAAATGTAGTAGGGGCTGGCTGGATGTAACACTGAACTAATGTGTCTGTTCATGACAAATGTGACTTTTTGGTTCCTTACAGGTTGCTCAGTGTCCCCAGTGCCAAACAAAGAGGGCAGCCCTTAAAGAAAAGAAACAATACAACCCAATCGAGGTAGAAACAGTCATGGCAGACAGTCAGCTCTCAAACGCATCACTGATCACATTCTCATGTCCTATTGTCTTTTCCCTCAGGTGACTGAGCCCCTTGAGCTCGTTGGGATGGACTTGGTGGGTAAACTTACACTCACAGGTGGTGGCAACCAGTACATATGTGTCATGGTTGATTATTTCACCAAATGGGCAGAGGCCTACCCACTAAAGAGCAAAACAGCAGTCGAGGTGACAAATTGTATTCTTGATTTCTTTTACAAATTTGGTGCACCTAAAAGACTGCTAACAGACCAGGGCAAAGAGTTCTGCAATAAGGTACAGTGATGATGCCTCATTTGTCCCCAGTATGCAACCACTGATGTACTGACTTATGTCATCTTTATCCAACTAATCACTTGAAGGTCAACTATGAGCTCTGCGAAAAGCTGGGCATTGAAAGGAGCCTTTGTTCCCCATATCATCCACAAACCAATGGCCTTGTGGAGCAACTTAATGGAACAATACAGAGGTACAATTTGTTTTTCAATACTGTAATGAGTTGTAGCTCTCTCAATATGACATTAAGTTGCTGTTGCTAGCAGGGCAGCTTTAGTATGCACATGAATGTGATATCTGCATTTCTAGGTCTCTGAACAAAATGGTTGCTGACCGTCATCAGAACTGGGACCAGTACCTACAATCAACTATGTTCGCCCTGCGGACCAAGAAACAGTTGACCACAAAATACAGTCCATATTATTTGATGTTTGGGAGGGAGGCGAGGTACCCCTCAGAGGTGCCACAGCACTTTGAAGTAAGATTGTTTAAAGTTCTCACCCTTTTTTTTGTGTGCGCGTGTGTCTAACCACTACACATGATTTGTCACAGGTCACAGAACACAAGGTCACAAGCCTCCTCAATTCGGAGGAAACCTGTGCTGGCCTTAAAATGAGGGAGGATGTCCACAGACGTGTCCTTGCAAATGTAAGGAAGAGCCAGGACAAGGTCCGAAAAAGGAAAGAAGAGGGAGGCCAGGAGGACAACTTCAAAGTCGGCGAGCTTGTCCTCCAGAAGAACAGACGACAGGAGCAACGCAAGGGGGGCAAGCTCGAGGCAGATTTCCTTGGCCCCCTGAAAATTGTTGCACTAGAGGGGAAGAGTGCAGACCTGGTGTCCCAGAAGGGCAAGAAGAAAATGAAGGTGAACATAGACCACCTGACACATTATGTCCAGCCAGAGGAGAGGGTCCCTGCCAAACTAAGATAGGTGTTGGTTTCCCCTCCTCTGGCTGGTCCATCACATACACAAAAGACGCACACAAACAGCACACATACACTCACACCCTCTGGGACACCAGGCTGCCAGAAATCCCCAGGACCTGCAAAGGATAAAGAACATTGTGAGTATAGATTCATTAAATTATTTATTCATGAATCATGCATTTCACAAATAACTGTCACTGATCTTCATCCTTGTAGTGATCAGGGACATATGGGCAGGTGGCCGTAAAGAGACACTTTGGTCCAGGGTGGGGCCGTACAAAGTGTTCTCTGAAACTATGAAGCACCTGGCCCCAGGAAAGGAGTTGGAGACGGAAGTAATCTCTTTTTAAGTTCTCATTGTTTGAATATTTTTCTCTCAGTTGGCAAAGTGTAACGTCATCACTCTTGTGCTCACAGATTGTCAATGCATATTTACTCTTGGTCTGCATGAGAACAACAACGAAGATGATTGACTCTTTTGCCATGTCTGACATCTGGCAGGGATCCCAGAAACATTATAAAAGAGTGGGTGCCATGTATGCCAATTCCTATATAGTGACATTTTATACATTGAGATGTCTCTGTGTAAAGTGTTTTTTTTTCTCTTTTTTTTTTTTTTTAGCTTGATCTTGTCAACCACGATGTGGCAGCGGGGGCTGTATGTCATCAGGGTCACTGGACACTTGTTGTGAGTAATAGTTAACTGAGTGGATGCAATCATGTGACTATCTGGTGTACGAGTGGATGGCTGTAATCATCATTTACATTTCCATAGATTATGTATATGAAGGAAAACCGAGCCCTCTTTGTGGACCCATTTGGGGCCACAAAACAACAAGTGGACCACTGCAGGGACATAACAAGGTGAGTGATACGTCAACTCTAATGATGTATTCCTTGCCTTTGGATGATGCTGTGGCAGCAACACGGCACATGACAACATTATCTGTGTCCTGTTGTCCTTGTGAAGTGTTTTCAACACCAGTTAATTGCCATTTAATTGGTGAAGATCTTAAATGGGCTGAGGTTGGACATAATGGGCTGTGATCAATGTTTTGTCTGTGTAGAGCGCTTGTTCGCAAACATTGTCCAGCAATTGGACGATGGTCCTGCACAACCTTGGACCACCCGAAGCAGCTGGACTCCACATCATGTGGTGTGTTTGTTTGCAAGGTAACAATTTGACTATGTCTTTGGCAATCCATCATCAGCATAAGTCCATTTTCTGATATAAAGCGGTCACTTTTCAGCTTGCAGAGCAGATCCTGCAAGGAGACATAATCAGTTATGCAGTGGACCAGCAGGGTGTAGACAGTATCAGGCTGGACATGGCAACGGCCCTGTTAACAAACACTGGTATGTACTTCTCCACCAGATACACTGAAACATTTGTGTCTTTATTGACATTATATAAATACCTGTACTTTTTACTGGTCTGTGTTTACAGATGACCTGTCAGACCTGTGTCGAGCTTGTGGGGAGGAGAGCTCAGGGGCTGATGTGGATGAGTGGGTAAGACATTGAATTTTCATGTTGACCGACAACAGAATGGAAGATGGGGATCCACCCTAGAAAGGTTACCTGCACAACACAGGGTGAACTCTTATCTATCACACGGTTACTGAAAATGCATAGTTTCATTATACTCGCATGTCTTTGCACTTCCTTTGGACACTGATGCTGCTGAAGGAACACTGACAAGACTGACCCAAGCTAGGGTTTTAAACCAAGAATTTAGCACACATTCAAAATATCTTGAATAATGATACAGAATATTGTGTAGTCAGTGTTGGACTACTTCGTTAATTGTACACACCCTTTCCTGACCGATGCTGCCCTGTTTAGCTAAATCTGACTGTTTCTGTTTCCCTTTCAGGTTGAGTGCACCACATGCACCATGTGGTACCACATTCAGTGTGTTGGTCGTCCCTCAACTGAGGGCGACTTCTTTTGTAAGGGATGCCAATAAAAAGTGCAGCATGCACACTTGTATCTGTTCAATCGAGTTGTGATTAACTGAATGATGCTGAGTTAATATCATTGTGATTAATGCCCAAGCCTGAGGGTTGCTTGCTGTCTGTGGCTTAGGACAAAAAGAAACATTAACTCACACTGAGACTGAAATATCATTTGTACTGTATTTAATCATTTTTCTTTAGTGATTTTGAAATCCAGGCTGCTCTTATGTGTTAAGTGCAACCACTTTGGGTACATTTTCACAAACAAAGGGAGGACTTAAGGAGGTCTGCACATATGGTTCTGTGTTGTTACTGTTTCTATCTATTGTAGGCTAGTTGTTTTATTTCATGAATGGTCGGTACAGGTGTTTGTATCACAGGTTGATCTGGGCGTCTCACGCTTTGCCACAGCTGACCGACCTCCCGCTGAGTTCGGGCTGGGTGTCAACATACTCTGCAGACTGTTTGGCGAGCAGGCTGTATGACAGTGTATATAGTTTTCATATCCCCTTGGCTTCAGCCGATGTATGTGGCTGGGAACGGTGGCTTTCATTCAGTAACTTTGAACGCAGCGCGGAATGAAAGAAATACTCGATGGTAGAAGGTGTCACAAGTTAACCTGGACGCTGCGCACTCAACGCGACAGCGAACAGCGTCTCCACGCTGCTCTCGATCCGCTCGGCGTGAACAAATGCCTCGTAGTGTTCCACCCACCAGCTGTATGCAAGTATAGACATTCACAACAAAGATATGAGACCGACAACACGCACTTTTGAATGATTTATAGACAGTTGCGTATTTTCGGACAGACATCTTCAGTCACCTACACTGTCACTGTGTGCTCTGTAGCGCTCGTCTAACAGTTGTTTGCAGGTCGCAGACCTCGGCACCTCCGTGTGGAATAGAAGTGTTCAAGCCACGTCAAAACGAATACACATATACATGACTTGGATCGATGAGCAGGGCGATCGGTATGTTTTTCCTGGTTAGCGGACATGGCCGAGGACCCCTCTCCAGACGGGATTCTCAAACCACACCTCCAGCACATCTGGGACCCTCGCCAGTTAAAATGAACGCCAGTTAAACTGTCACACCGGCTCCTCAGCACATGACCACTCTATTAATAAGGCTGCCCACTTCTGAGCCATTTAAAGGGCATTTCACTGTTTTTATTCATTTGTGTTTTAATAATTAGTTTCTATTTTCGTTATTTAGTGTTCTTTGTATTCTGTATTTTGTTTTCATTGTTTTTGTCACACCAGTTCTGTGTAGCACCCTGTTGCATGTTTTAACTCGTTTTTGTGTGCTTTGGTTAGGTGCTGTGGTCCAAGGCGGCAGTTCAGTTCCTGGTGGTGGTCCCCTTCACGAGTGTCCAGTGTGTGTGTGAGTGCGGTTTCACAGGTGTTTTAATTTATAGACCTCCCTACTTTGGTTTGGCCCTGCCGCCGTAAACTACAGCCCTGCCTTTTAATCTGTTATTGCAGGGTGCTAATTTTTGTGTGTGTGTGTGTGTGTGTGTGTTAGATAAAGTGTGCTCTTTAAGTGGAAAACTGTCTCTTGCCCCCGTGGTATATCGAACCTGTGTGACCTCATTCATTAAAAGGTATCTTAGAATTTCCTGGGGGTGAAATTACCCCAGGTGGCGTTGTTGCAACTATAACTCCTTCACCACCACGCCACAGAGTGTTAACAGTGAAGTCGGTTTGTAGAAGAGCAAAACCAACCTAATGTGTCACTCTTCAATCTTTTCTTGATGAAATGTACTCTCCAAGTTGTGATATAACTGAGGCTCTAGCAGCAGTCATTTTGACCTCTTGAGGAGCTGAATGTACAGTCGCTCTCACTAGTCATCACATTAAAATCATACGCATAACTGCCAGCGTTGCTCAATGGCAGCTGATTGGTCCAAACCGCTGTGGTTCAGATCAAAGCACTTAGTTTGAAGCCTGGTTAGACAGATCTGTGACTTCACATGATGAAATGATCTCCCAAATCCATCCTGCCTTCCAAAGTGAGCCATTTAAAGTCAGGATAAGCAGGTGGACATAAAGGTGAGGTGGTGTAATAAAGAACAGATTTAACATTGCTGCTCATGTGTCTTGTGTTTTAATGCCGAACTGAAAGCATTGCAGTGTATCTTTATGAAGTGTTTCTCTCTGTCACTGTTTTCACCTTACTGTCGTCTCTCTCCTTCTGTCTGTTAAACATTACAACAGATTTCACACCTGCTTTTCCCAGATGCTACCTTTCAGACGCTGTCTCCTCTTCTGCAGTGATAAATCATGTGCAGTGGCTATTTACTTTCCCGTTGGCCTTGAATTACATTTAACATAAGACTCATCTGGACCCTGGTCTTTTTCCTCATAGCAATACAAGATATTTCTGTTTTTATCACATAAATTGCCCCAAATTGTCTCGATATGTTTTGCTATGGGTTTAATGTTTGGCATTGATGCCTCGTCCTTGTCACTCTCCTCAAGGATGAACCGAGCTAAGCAGAATTGGGAGTGACCACTAGGGGTGGTGAAAAAAATTGATTATTGATTTATCGCGATTATAATATTGACGATTATGATTCGATTATTAAATTTCCAAAAATAGATTTAAAAAAAAAAAAAACTTTTTTTTTTTTTTTTGGAAATAGTAATACAAACTGGAGTCCTCCTCTTACTGGCTTCCGCTACATGGTCCACAGTCTGGAGCCAAGATATGTTATTCCATCCCGGAGCTTTTTCACACTTAAATCGATTCCAAATCTTTACAAGGAGACAAAGCTTTCCGTGCAAGAGTCCCTCAA
Organism: Sparus aurata; assembly: GCF_900880675.1. Classification (NCBI taxonomy): domain Eukaryota; kingdom Metazoa; phylum Chordata; class Actinopteri; order Spariformes; family Sparidae; genus Sparus; species Sparus aurata. The sequence goes on along the minus strand of NC_044203.1, from coordinate 2,046,939 downwards.
CTCTGCTCACAGGGTAGCAATAACCTGCGATGCCTGGACATCCAGAGCTACAGTCTCATATGTGACCGTTACAGCTCATTATGTCAGCAGTTAATGGAAGCTAATGTCCCACGTACTTCAGACGAAAGCTATGGATGATAGCCACACAAGCGCAAATATGTGTGAGTTTCTCAAAGCAGTGGCAGACGAGTGGGGAACAGACAAACACGCCCTGGTTCTCGTCACCAACAATGCTTCTAACATGAGTCCGGCTGCTGAGCTTGGCAGCTTTCTTTTAACAGTGAAACACTACATCTAAAACAAATTAAAAAATAATAATTTTGATATTACAGTTACACTATACAATATTGAAGGATCTACAGCTCTGTTTCCAGCAGTGTACAGGAGCAAGACAGCTGCAACACTGGCATACTGACAGCTGAAAATGCTTCTGCAAGTTGCACACAAGCAAATGTGCACTAATGTTGCTGTGGCTTTCATTTTTCTCAATGTACTTCCGTGGACCTGGGAATGAAACTGAACAATCAAATATTTTTCTCAAGAATTGCTCACCTCACCTTTAATGCATATTTTCTTTATTGACTTCTGCTCCCTGAAAAAATCCATCAGCTGGTTTGATACTCTAGGCCTAGCAACACGTGGAGATTGAAAGATGTAGGTTATGTCTGTTCTGAGTCGATCCACAGAGACATTTACATGAATCTTCACAGAACCTAATTTCGAGTCTGAAAAGTATGTGTGAGTTTAAATATTAGATAAAACAGGTGCTTCTTGTTTATAGTTCTGTAAAGTATTTGGTTAAGGTGAGGTTAAAGTGTTGGACACTAAGAAGCAGGAAGTATCACAGGGTTCTTTAGTCTCTCTTAACTGAAGCAGTGATCTGTTCAAAGGCATACACTTTATCAAGTGCGGTTGTCCAGAGTGAGGTTACAGTACAGAATTTAGACTGCTCTCTACACTGTGGACTCATCTCAGCTCATCTATTTCCCCTTACCTGACCACAGTGTGTTAGGCCCTTATCATTAAACAATCTTAGTCCTCTGATTTATTAAACCTAACCTAACTATAAATCGAGGAACCTCTGAATGTCCTTTGCATATCTCAAGAACCATTAATCCAATCTATTTCACACTTGACGAGTTTGTTGATGAGGACCCAAGAAAGAGCAGTGTTGAATGTGGTGCGATTTGGATAATTCAATAGTAAAAAATTCTGAATAAATAGTGCACACCGCTCTGTGCAGCAGTGGGGACGTATATGGCATAGTGCTCTGGCTTCATACTACATAACCTTTCAAACCCGTCATGCAACAAATAGCCACAGGATGGACTCAAATTCAAAATATTCAATGTTATTATATGAAATGAAAAACAGGGACAATTCTGCTTTCACATATTTTGACCATGTTAACTGGTGTAATTAAACTATGATGCAGGTTTTACTTAAAGTATGAAGAGTGAAAGAATTGATGTTGCAGTAAAATGTTCCTTGTCCGTGTTTTTATATCTAATGTTTGTGAATTAATGTCACCGCTCCATTAATGTGTATGCAGGGTTTCCGCCAGTTTGAACAAGTCAAATTTAAGATGTTTTAAGACCTTTCTAAGACCATTTTGAACTAAATTTAAGACATACATGAAGTATAAAACAGTAAGGAAAAATGTGCTCCCAGAATTACTTCAAAAAATAACCAAATTTATTGCCATTCATAGAGAAACTCAAACAATGAAATGGAGTGAGTGAGTGAGTGAGTATCAGGGTAATTATAGTTTTTTCATTTTCATTATTTTTTATTTTAATTTAGTTTTTCAGTTTTTTTTTTAATTTCAGTTTAGTTTTAATTAGTTTAACAAGTGATTGAGTAGGTTTAGCTTAGTTTTTTTATCTTGGAATTAACCCTGGTGTGTGTGTGTGTGTGTGTGTGTGTGTGTGTGTGTGTGTTCATTACTTTGGTATGACTGATGTTAAGTCGTAAACAGATGTCCGCTTTCAACGTCGGAGTTGGTTTGAATGTCGCTTGACTGCGAGATGGCAGAGACAGCGCAGAGTTTGGGTCGAGCAGAACTGGATTAACTTTGACCGGAACTGGTGATAAAGGCGTACAGAAGTGTGTGATAGTGTTACCTCACTGGAGACTTCTATTAGCTAACTGGTGCTTTTCCGATTTTGCGTGTGACACCAGCGCTTTGACACCAAGTGTGCCCAAGTTGAGGGTTCTCTTGCAGAGCGTAAACTTTGTTTCAAATTCATTATTAGGTACGACGTTGAAAGAACTGGCCAAGTGTACGGCAACCAGGCTGTTGGCAAAATGCAACTTACATTCCTGGATACTTCAGAAAGAAGTACAACACACGAAGCTAACTGTGAATCTCACCAACTCATTTCCCCAATGCAAAAACAAAACAAAAAAAAAAGGCAATGACGGAAGTGGTAAGTGAACGTACATATTTAGACCTAACTAAATGTAATTTAATGTAAGACCTTGCGGAAATCCTCTGTATGTGTCTTTTCACTCTTTATCTAATTTTATATAGCTACTGGTGACCAGTTTCATCTACAGCAATGCATCATATTCAGTGAGATCATTGTGTCTGTAGTATCACTGTCCTGTGAGAACCATGTATCTCTATAAATTCAGAAAAACTGCCTGTTTGCAGATTTTGATGACGCAGGTAATCAAAGATATTTTTAAAAGAGGAGTTTTCTTCATCCAGTTCACCCCAAACATACAACATCAACACATGTGGAGATATATGGTTTTCAGGAAGGGGAGGAAGAACTCTAATCTGAATCTCTGAGTCTTAGTGTTATTTATTTATTTATTTTTTTAATTCATGGATGTTCTACATGGGTGAAGCAGTGGGGGGTTTAAACCACCCAAACTTTCAATCACCAACAAATGTTTTAACACCTGGGACTCGATCAAACCCTATGATACCTTGTCTAAGTTCTCTGGAATGCCTTAAGTTATCCTTGCATCCCCTTCTGGGACTCCTGGAATCTTTGAAACTTCAAGAACTCATAGAAAACTGCTGCCTCCCCCGACCCCTCCCAGGAGCCTGGCTGTCTTCTTTGAGAGGCCCTGATCAAAAGGAATGTTTGTATAAGAGCATGAGCAGGTGGGCAGTAACCATCCATTGGCTGTAGGTTAAATCCTTCCAGTTGCATTTAGAGAAGGCGGTCTGTCTGCTTGCAGCTGTTGCAACACTACTGCGCGCTGCAGCAACATAACTACCCTCCCCTTGTCTTCTCAAGCCTCTCACTGTTCAGCACCTCTCTCTCATTCCTTTTCTCATGCCTCTCCTTCCTCTGATCCGGCCTCTGGCAGTAACACAGGGACTTCTGGATATATGGTTATCTTTCATCCCACCTCTCCAGGCTTGCTGCAATGACAAGTATCCTTATCACATAGCACAGTGCCGGATGTTTCAGCACACGGGAGGAAACAGCTTCCATGTGTCCGGGTGTGTAAAGGCGTGAATGTCTCTCACCACTCTCATGGCTCCAGAGAGGATGTTGTGTTAAGACCTTATAGTTGTAGGCTAGTGATAAGTGACTTCCGCTACTGTAATTGCACTCTAATTACACTCTGTGTGTGTTAATATGTGCAATTATATATCTGTGTCCACCTTCATATGGATTTTACTTGTGAAGCTTGACAGCTTACCCAGAGAGGAGAACAACAGTACAGTGAAGGAATGCTGGAAGTGAGCAAGTTTTTCAGTCAGTATAGAAGCAGATCAGTGTCTGAGGTAACTATGATCCTTCCCTGCCAGTGATTTATCCAGCTCCGTTGTGGTGCTTACCCTCGGGGCTCCACTCTCCATGTTACAACACAGCAATCCATCATCCTGTCAAAGTCGAGAGACAGAGTCAAAAGATTATATCCTTTATCAACCCAGACCAACTTTCAAACCGGTTCCTCTGAGCACATGACACATACACTCTCTGTTTTGTTATTTCAGTCGATGGACTGATTTTGTATTGACAGAGAAGATATATTGTGTTTTGATATATTTAACACTTTTGACATTGTATTCTAAAGAATTAACAGGCTCATTAATGAAAAATTAGGGGACCTGTGTTGCAATCATCACAGCAGTAAATTCAGTTTTTTGGGAGCTGTGTGAAATCTTATGTCCTCAAGTACTGGTCAGCATTCATTGGACCGGAAGACTAGCCTACAAGTTTTCATACCTGTTGGTGTGGAGTTGGAAATAAATGAGCTAACCAGACTTCTGAGGCCCCACTTATCACCCTGTTTGAAGCTGGAGGCTCAATGCAAGCTGCTACTGGAACAATGCAGCCTGTTCTCACTCACAATGCTTTAAATACTCTGAACTCTGAAGAAACGTAGAGGTTATTTGCTGTTGCATGTTTGCTTTTATGAATAAATGTGCTCCACAAATACATCTCTTCAGGAATCGTTAAAAGTGAGGTTCAAAAATCATGATACCAGTGAAAAAAAAAACCTTCAGGCCTCCCTCCAGGAGCTACTCCTCTAAAACCCATGCACACGCTCTGCTTGACAACACCAATACCATCTACCCCATAGCTCTTGCTGGCCAGCTGGGAGTTGTGTGTTAACAGCTAGTTCGCTGTGTTCAACTAGATCTTAGCTTATTAAGTCAAATAAAAACATGAATTAACACAAGCAAAATGGCCATCTGAAAAGTATCTAGGCTGAAAGAACTCCCAGCTTTAACCAGATTCAACAGCATCTAATGATGAAGTGGAGTGGTTAGGCTTAGTAGAGCTTTTGTCTGCGTATGTGTGAGTATATTTGTTTTATTTGGCTTTATGTACTGTATTTTCTGTATATCTGTGTCAAGGACCCCCTTGAAAATGAAATGGTTCATCTCAAGTGGTTTATCCTTCTAATAAACTTAAACAACCTTAAACAAACCTGGGAGGGGTGGCAACCAACATTTCTGTAACAGACAATCTTACAATATAGAAAGGGTTAATCTTTTTTGTATGCTTGTGTTTCAGGAAGCTCTACCTACTAGTTTTTATCATGTAAAGGTGTTTTGTCCTGATGAAGGCTTGTGATTTAGGCTCAGGGTCACCAAAATAACTAGCATCATCCTCTGTGACCACAGGAATCTTCACAGCAATCTGGTCAGATATGATACCATGCAGCGACCTAGACATATTGACCAAAAAACACAGCCATCCAAACAAAGTTTGGTTTGATTAATTTCTTACAACTTTGCTCGGCTGTTTCCCTTTGTTTTTATTTTGCAGATTCATATTATACTCTTTCCAATACTCTATGTTGCATTTACATTTACACTAACATTCACATTTAGGGCATTTAGCAGAAGCTTTTGTCCAAAGCGACTTGTAATAAGTACATTCGTCACAAGAAAGAACCGTCGAAAGAGGGTTCCAGCAGAGGAATGTGAAGTCTGCAAAACACTGCCATGAGGCATCACAATGCTCTCATTTCTTACATGGCTAGTTTAAGATGCATTTGAAATTAGTTCCTGATAAAGCTATTTACTATACAGTATAAAGATACATTTTATGTATCTCCCAGACACAAATGTTGTAAAACTGGTTCTATTACACCGCCCATGACTTTGTTTATGTCCATTCTCAATTTGCTGTGGACTGCCGCTGCAGCGCGTGTCTGTCATCATGTCCTAGTACAAAAATTATGTAAGACTTTGCATGAATTCAAATAAAACTGCAAGCCCATTAATTTGTTCTGCAAGTCAACTGTCATTTTCCACAGAACACAAGAGGGGCTGACTTTACTGATTTGTTCTTTTTAACTGGATGAAGGTGTATTATGGCCTTCACTAAGCATTCAATTCCTAAACTCCAAGCCCCAATACTGCTGAGCTCATTGTTTAGCTATCTTGTCCAAACATTATCTTATTCTTTTTTTGAAGGTATTTTTCAAGGAGGGGGAGGAAATATTATGATGCAAAGAGATGCAAATAGACATGACAAACAATGACTTCAAATAACATTCAAACACAAAGCATTAGAAGAAATAGTCACATAGAGTACAAGTACATATACAGTGTATGTATGTATGCATATAAAAGGACAAAGGAGAGTACACATAATATGTATGTACAGTTAAGGAGCATGGAGGCACAGACAACAAAACAAAAGGCCCTTTTTATTAATGGTTAGCTCCAAGGACGGCACACCATTAAGTATGAGCTGACACTGACTGAGGGCCAGCTCTCTCGATAGTGTTGGACACTATACTTGATATGTTCCCCAAACCTGTTAACTCTGGGCACTGGTAAATCCTATGAGTGAATGAAAGAATGAATGAATACTTTATTTATTCAGGGATGGTCAATTGAGAGCAAGCTCTCTTTTCCAATGAGGCCCCGAGTACAAAATACATGAAAACATATACACAATATGATCATAAATTACAATTACAATCAGACTGCAGATCATTGAACAATAGACACTTGAAACTATCTAAAGATATAAGATGATTTAGCTCAACAGCACGCTGTGAGTCATTCCACTTCTGAGGGGCATAGACCTGAAAAGCAGTCTTCCCCAATTACATTGGCAATGTTTAAAATCAAGGACTCTTGTGCAGTCGGATAAAACATGCAGTAGGGCCTTGTAGATAAAAATCATGCAGTGCTGTTCCCTCCTTACAGATAAAGATGGCCATCCAACTTTGTCGTAAAGAACATGGTGATGAGTTCTAAACCCATCACATATAATAAAACAAAGTGCAGAATGATGTACTGCATCAAGGGGCTTTAAAGTTGAGAGAGCAGCATGCATGTAGATGACATCAGCATAATCTAGAACAGTTAAAAAAGTGTCCTGAACAAGTTGTTTTCTACATTTTAAATTTAAAACAAGCTCTGTTACGATAGAATAATGATAATTTACTCTTTAGGTTTTAGTTAGTTCATAAATATGAATTTTAAAAGAAAGCTTTTCATCTCTTCAGATGCCCAGATATTTGTAACTGGACACCCTTTCAATAGGCTTCCCATTCAATGTAGAGATACTACTGTCTGTAAGAAAAGATGGTGACAATCATGTGAATACCATGTATTTTGTCTTTTTGGGATTAAGTAGTAATTTAAGGTCAGTCAGAGCTGCTCTATAATGTGGAAATCGGACTGTAGGTTTTTAATGGCTAGATCACTAGAGGGGGCGACTGAATAGATAATAGTGTCATCGGCATACAGATGACTTGTACTATTTGCATTTCCAATACTAAAATCATTAACTCAACTCAACTCAACTTTGTTTATAAAGCACTTTAAGCAGCCATAGCTGGGACAAAGTGCTGTACATGAAAAGAAACAGAACATAAAACATAAAAACATAGGAGACAAAATAAAAAACAATAAAACAATAACAATGTTAAAACAATAAAAACAATAAAACACTAAAACACTAACATAAGAGCAGAGTCTCATGCTGGGTTGAAAGACAAAGAGTAAAGATGGGTTTTAAGATGAGTTTTAAAAATGGACATTGAGGGGGCTCTGATGTGTAGCGGGAGGACGTTCCATAGTTTGGGACCAACAATGGAAAAAGCTCTTTCCTCTCTGAGCTTCCGCTTAGACCTCGGTACCTCCAGGAGCAGCTGGTCAGCTGACCTGAGGCACCGGGAAGGAGTGTAAGGGTGGAGCAGCTCAGAGAGGTAAGGCGGGGCGAGACCATTTAAAGATTTAAAAACAAATAAAAGAATCTTAAAATGAACTGTAAAGTGCACAGGCAGCCAGTGGAGGGAGGCCAGAATGGGAGTAATGTGCTCCCTCTTACGTGCTCCAGTTAAGAGGCGAGCAGCAGCGTTCTGGACTAACTGGAGACGTGTGAGGGAGGACTGGCTGACTCCAAAGTAAAGTGCATTGCAGTAATCCAGCCCAGATGTAATGAAGGCGTGGATTACTGTTTCAAAGTGCTTTTGTGCAAGAAAGGGCTTCACCTTTGCCAGCTGCCTAAGGTGAAAGAAGCTGGACTTAACTGTTGCACCAAATTGCCGGTCCAATTTAAAATCACTGTCCATCTTAAAACACAAGTTTGAGACTGTTGGCTTCATATAGTGTGCCAAAGGGCCCAAGTCAGCAGGGGGGGTTCACAAGAGCCGCTCGGACCAAACATCATCACTTCTGTCTTCTTTTCATCAAATTTTAAAAAGTTCAGTGACATCCATGCTTTAATGTCTTCAAGACATAACAGAAGTGGATTCAGACAGGCATCTTTCTTTTTCAGCGGCACATAAATCTGACTGTCGTAAAAATGAAAGGAGATGCCATGTTTTCTCAGGATGAAACCCAGGGGAAGCAGATACAGTGAGAAGAGCAGGGGTCCTAAAATTGAACCCTGTGGAACCCCATATGACAGCGAAGCAGAGCGGGACTCAGAGCCATCAAGGCGTACACACATAGATCTTGCCGCAAGATATGATCTAAACCAATCCAGGGCGCTACCACTAATGCCCACTAGGTGCTGCAACCGAGACACTTAGATATTGTGGTCCACAGTATCAAACGCTGCAGTTAGGTCCAGCAGGACAAGGATCACGTATTCTCCAGAGTCAACCGCCAGGAGAATGTCATTGAACACTCTTAATAAAGCTGACTCCGTACTATACCGTGTTTTAAAACCAGACTGGAAAACTTCCAGGACATCATGCTCATCCAGGAATGACTTTAACTGAGCATGGACTATTTTTTCCAGGATTTTTTAAATAAAAGGCAGCTTGGAGATAGGTCTATAGTTGGCTAATATACCTCAATCAAAGGCCAGGTTTCTTAAGCAGGGGTTGCACCACAGCATGTTTAAAACACCAGAAGACAAACTGCTGTTAATAATGGCCAGAACTGACTGCCCTATACAAGTTAATACCTCTTTAAAAAATGTCAGGCGGGACAGTGTCACAGGGAGAGCCTGATGGCTTAATCTGACCAACCACATCTTCTAAATGGTTTTAAATAACACACGTGGGTTGTGAGAATTTGATTCGATAATGTTTGACAGCTGCTCTCTTCTGGCCTCTTTGACAGTGCTCTGGTAGCAGCGCCAGCAGTCTTTTAGGATTTGGTGAGAAATCTGCAGCTTGTCCTTTTTCCACTATACTAATATATAAGGTTTACTACACTTAAAAAGTTTGACTGATAACCGTCAGCTAGCACGGCTTGAAATAGATTTTTGAACAAGTTCAGGGTTTTCCTATCAAAACCAATGTTTTGAAGTGCTTTAAAAGTAATGAGTGGTCCACTGTGTCAAATGCATTAGAGAGGTCAACAAAAATAGCAGCACAGACTACTTTTATTAACTACGGCCATGATAATATCGTTGACAACTTTAGTTGTTGCTGTCAAAGTGTTGTGTGCAGATCTGTAGCCAGACTGATGAGGATTTAAAATGTTAAAAATAGACAAAAACTTTTTTACTTGACTGTTAACAAGCTGTTCTAATATTTTAGCCAAACAAGGCAGTTCAGAGATTGAGCAATAATACACCGAAAAAGATATAAACGTAACACTTTTGTTTTTGCTCCCATTTTTCATGAGCTGAACTCAAAGATCTAAAACTTTTTCAATATACACAAAAGATCCATTTCTCTCAAATATTGTTCACAAATCTGTGTTAGTGAGCACTTCTCCTTTGCCAAAATAATCCATCCCACCTCACAGGTGTGGCATATCAAGATGCTGATTAGACGGCATGAATATTGCACATATGTGCCTTAGACTGGCCACAATAAAAGGCTACTCTGAAATGTGCAGTTTTGTTTTATTGGGGGGTCTGGGGGGGTCAGAAAACCAGTCAGTATCTGGTGTGACCACCATTTGCCTCACATCTCCATTGCATTGAGTTGATCAGGTTGTTGATTGTGGCCTGTGGAATGTTGGTCCACTCCTCTTCAAAGGCTGTGCGAAGTTGCTGGACCTCGACCTGACTGCAGTTCGTCGCCGTGACCGACTTGAGCGGGCAAATGCTCACATTCGATGGTGTCTGGCACATTGGAGAGGTGTTCTATTCACAGATATATCCCGATTTTCACTGTTCAGGGCAGATGGCAGACAGCTTGTGTGGCGTCCAGTGGGTGAGCGGTTTGCTGATGTCAACGATGTTGGTCGAGTGGCCCATGGTGGTGGTGGGGTTATGGTATGGGCAGGCGTATGTTATGGACAACAAACACAGGTGCATTTTATTGGTGGCATTTTGAATGCACAGATATCGTCAGACGCGCAGCTTGTGAACAGGCAAGGCAGGCAACTGCTTGGGGCCCTCGAGGTCTGACAAACTGTAGCCCACAACAGTGTCTCACGTTGTAGTCCCCCGGGCCCAGGCCGTAATTTACGAGGCCCCTGAGGTTTCACAAACTGTACCCCACAACAATAGCCCCATTCGCAATGTCGTTTGCATGCAGGGATCCTGCGCCAATTCGACTCACCCGCCTCTGTGTGAAAGTTTCAGATGCGGAGAGAAATTTCGCTCCAGCGCTGATCCGCCTCTGGAGGTAGTATCAGGGCCACATTATTGGTTAACCGCCCCCGTGTGAACGGATAAGCCGGAAGCGCAGAGCAGGGACGTGTCGGTCTGACAGTCTGATAACTGCACAGGTCCTTCACTCAACTAAATACAGAGAAAGCAACGTTACATGACCAGACAAAAGTAATGTAGTAACTGTAACTGTCAAAGTTTGGCAACTTATATGAAGAAAACAAGTACCACAGCTGTACGTGGAGAAGTGTCCGTCCTCCTGTCTGTCCTCCCGCCTGTCCTACCGACTCTTCGCCACATTTCTGCCCGAAACAGCGTCTGTCACCGGCAAAACACTCCGGAGATAATGCGGAGACGCTGTGTAAAAACGGCTAACGTCTCATGTTATATTATATTATATTATATATACAGTCTATGGTTGTAGACCCCCCCCCCCCACACACACACACACACACACTCCAAAAACACGATTTACAATGACATGTAAGTAGGAAACCCCCCTAAAGGAGCCCCATGTCATCCCTGTCGAACTTGGATGACACGTGTACGTTAACATTAACGTTAGCCATCGAAGTTGGCGTTGAAAGTCAATGAAGACAGATGAAGAGGAGTTATCTCTCTGGAAACGAAAAAAGAAAGAGAAAAAAGGAGAATGAAGAAAAAAGATAGTAAGACAGTGGTAAGTGGAGCAGATCATGACGTCAGTAATATTAAATATCTGAATGTAGTAACTTCAGCCAAACTAGTATTAGACTAACTGTTAATGGCATGTATTCTTTTACACTTACGTAACCTAGCTAGCTTTGAACACCTGCCGCCTCAGAGACTTAACTGGACATGTTTCAGTTTGGGGTCCTTACAATCTGGCAAACTTTCCGTACCTCCACAGCTCATTCTCCAACAGCTCGCTGGGAATGAACGGCAGATAAGGTGATCTGTGATGAGGGCGCGGACAGCAGGGACACCTGCACAAATAAGTCTCTTACAAACACTTCACTCTGAACCAGTTGATGAACAAGCTATTTACATTGTGACAATGTTGAAGTTATTTATTTATGTTTTTATTGTTCTGGTTTTTATTGTTCTTTATATTTTTAAAATTACAAGGTTTTTAATGTTGTTGATATTTTTACTTTGAAAATGCTACGAATGTGAACACTGGCTTTTTTTTCAGTAGAGCACCATTTTCCAAAGGTCTTATGATGTGAGGACATGCAGTAGTGGCAGCATTTGCACAAGCCAAAATCAATGCTTTATGCCTTGATGAGTACTGGCCTTATAACGTTTTGCAATGTGACAACGTTCAAGTTATTTAGTTATTTATTGCTCTGGTTTTCATTATTATTTGTATTTTGAAAATTCTAAGGAAATAAAAAAATGTTTAGATTTCGTATTTTTTTTTTTCATGTCAGATTATTTGTAACATAATGGTGATGAATGCTGGTTGAAGGGATTTGTTTTGCCTAGGGCCACAACAGACTCTAGCAGCGGCACTGGATACCGTGATGAGGTCTTGAGGCCAATTGTTGTGCCATTTATCCACAACCATCACCTCATGTTGCAGCATGACAATGCACGGCCCCATGTTGCAAGGATCTGTACACAATTCCTGGAATCTGAAAACATCCCAGGTCTTGCGTGGCCAGCACGCAAGATCTGTATCCCAAACATGCTCAATGGGTGACATGTCCAGTGCATCCCAAACATTCTACGACACGTATGCGATACATAAACAACAGAGTGTTCCAGTTCCTGCCAGTATCCAGTAACTTTGCACAGCCATTGAAGAGGAGGGACCAAAATTCCACAGGCCACAATCAACAACCTGATCAACTCTATGCGATGGGGATGTGAGGCAAATGGTGGTCACACCAGATACTGACTGGTTTTCTGACCCCCCCAAACCCCCCAATAAAACAAAACTGCACATTTCAGAGTGGCCGTTTATTGTGGCCAGTCTAAGGCACATCTGTGCAATATTCATGCTGTCTAATCAGCATCTTGATATGCCACACCTGTGAGGTGGGATGGATTATCTCGGCAAAGGAGAAGTGCTCACTAACACAGATTTAGACAGATTTGTGAACAATATCTGAGAGAAATGGACTTTTGTGTATATAGAAAATGTTTTAGATCTTTGAGTTCAGCTCATGAAAAATGGGAGCAAAAACAAAAGTGTTCTATTTATATTTTTGTTCAGTGTACTTAAAGGGACAGTGTGTAACGATTTAAGTAATTTATTAATTCAAATCAACGTTCATAAGTAAGTCCTCCTTGGTGTACAATTACCTCTGCCAACAATCTGACTTATCCTCCTGAATATACATAGCACAGGCAAGCTCTAGGAGGCCGCCATGTCTTTCCGGTTTTAAAAAAACTATGGACTGCCGAGAGGGACACAAAGCACTACGTGGTACTACGTAGTGAGGCTAAACACGTTTTCGCTCAGAGCTAGCTTGACTGCGGAACTGAGAGGGAACCTCTAGTTTTATAGCCTTAATAACTAACTACATCTTTACCTCATTACTTGAATCAGTAGAAATACTCGACACTGTTGGGAAAGAGTCCATATTTTGAAAATGAGTTTGTTGTCCGTCAGGGCCACCGTAGCTTCCGGAACGTCTCCAACGTCTTCAGAACGGGAGGGGTGAGCAAAGGAGTGTTGCAATGTAGAACCTCACAGCTAGATGGTGCTAAATACTTGATATATTACACACTGTCCCTTTAAGACATCCACAGGACCACATTTGTGCAATGGAGAAACAAGAGCAGTTGCAATAATTCCAGTTATTAAAGTTAAATAAAAAATATCAGTGTCAAAGTGTAAAAGCATCAGTTATAACAGGAGCAGCTAGTTGTAAAAGATGTGGATCCAACTGATCAGCCGCAGTAGACTTTTTAGGATCAATGCCACACAGAGCTTCAAATACTTTGTGACCAGAGAAGGGCCTTAATGAGAAACTACAGTGTATAGAGCTAACTGAGATAGTAGGAGCATCACAAAATGAGACAGTAGCTGATAAACCAGAATTCTCAAAGATATTGCCTGCAGCAACAAAGTGCTTGTTAAAGGCATCACACATTTCTTGTTTGTCAGAAACTCTGGAAGAGTCACTAGTTACTTGGTGAGGTAATATCGAATTGCGACAATAGAGATCAACAGTGAGGTTCCGGAAGTGAAAATGCTATTCGTGTTCTGAATAGAGGATTTTGATTATCGGCCATAATGTCGTAATCATCCAAAGTAGACATACCATGAGTTACGAGATTGTGAGACGATGGTATATGATCCTGTAGAAGCCACAAGTCCGTATGATATCAACCTTGTTATAAGAAAAACATGTTTTATTCGTGATGTCATGGAAAAGTACTACACTACTCACAATCCTATAGTGTAACAGCGACGTCTCTGATTGGTGGAGCTCGCTGTTACCATGGAAATGTTTACCGAACCCGCAAATTTCATGTTTGCTAGTTACTGCTACCACCGGCTCTCTTTTCCCTCTTTCGTTTATGTTCGCACCATTTCGGCTTCCTCCTCCTACGGTTGGCTGGCTCTGATAAGATCCCGTACTGGCGTAAAATGTCCAAATCACAACCATTCGTCAAAGTTTTTGCAGCCTGTGTTACCCTGATTCTTAATAAAGTCTCTAAAGGCTGTACATTTTGAATACTGAAAGTCTGGGATAGGTAGGACACCCAAAACTTTCACTGTCATTGATCCCTGGAGGGGCCGCTGCATCCATGCACGCCGCCATCACCAAAGCAACAATATAATTTTTTGTGTTAAGCCTTGCAGGAGCAGTGATTAGCTTTGTTAAATTCAAATTGTTACTATCGTAAGTAGTAAGTATGTGACACATCTGTTAAAAAGATATTATTAAAAGATATTAATTTGAATAATTTTTTCAATAGCACCAGATTTTTAGCACCAGAAGGTGGACAATAGGCCCCAATGAGAAATAGATTTTCACAATCTGCAGTGAGCCCTAAACAGACATTTAGCGCTAAATATGAAAAACCTTTATATTTTATATTACTATTTATATTTTATATTACTAATTAACCAAACAAAAAAAATAAAATTTGAAACTATGGGCTTTTATTCACAATATTATTATGAATGAAATGTGCTTTATGTGGAAGGAATTTGTGATGTGATTGACTTTATCCTACTAATTGCATTAGTTGTGCACTATTAGATGAATCCCCGCTCCCCCGCTCCAGTAGGTGAACCTGTCCCCTGCCCGCCCCCCTTCTTCCACAAACTCTGTGTGAGACTGTCAGCAGCAGCAGATGCACCTTGATAAAACAGAGGGCGCCCAGCCGCCCGCTCATTGACTTGACTTGTAAATGAGCAATACAAAAACCGGAAATAATATATATATATATATTTTTTTTTTTTTGCGGGCGCTCATGCATCCCCTCCATGAATGCCGCCCTGGGTGGCTGACCATATGAGAAACCGCCCCTGGCGCATCTTACAGGCTTTCTGCATCTGAGGTCCAGCACGCTACGGCATATAAAGGGAGAGAGTGATTAGTAACTGTATGCCAGCTCTGCCAATCATTCATCTGGCGCTGCTCTCCTGAACGCTCTCCACCCCTCACTCTCTCCCGCAGCTGCGCCTCGACCACGCTCGTCTCCACACTAACATTGGTTGAAAGACTAGAGGGGACACAGTTATTACCGCCCTCGAAACTTATACTTGACACCAGTTATGTTTTACACAGTAGAAGCTAGCATGTTTGCATTTGTGTGGGACTGCATCCACTTGTCTTCAAATCGACCGGCAAACATTACAGAACCCACAGTCAGTTAGTTTTAATACTAGCCTACATTCACGACACTAACACCTTAATTACACTTTTCCATAGTAGAATGAGTGATGTCTCTTTTCTTTTTCGATGGCATTTTCTATCTACAAAGCAGGCAAAAATGCTGAGACCAAACGAAATACTGATGTGAGGATTTTCTTTCCTGATTTCCTGGTGTATTTACATCAGCACAGTCTGCAACAGCCAGCCTGATATCTTATCATCAGTCCAGCTATCTTGCAGCAGCTCTGCCACACAGCACGTCTTCTTCATGAGAGGTGACAAGAGGGGCTTTGATACCTTCATGTGCTGAGATCGTGATAACCCCTCAGCCAATCAAATGGCAGCATATCTAAACTTGTTGCCTTGCAGGTTACACTGAAGATTGCGATGAGGGGTCACGTCAGAAAAATAGTTCTCTACATATGCTGCGAATGAGTTTGCGAAAAATATTATATTCAATTCATTATGTAAAAAAAAATCATAGTAAAATATATGAAAATATTGGCAAGGACAACTTTGTATTTCTCAAACTTGGTTGTGACTGGTCTCTATCGTCCGTATGCAAACTTACGCCCTTGTCATCATCAAATCATTCCATCAGAGAGGACGACAACCAGCAGTGTTTGAGGAAGTGGAGGCAGAGGCCATGGACGTTGAGTGGAGACGGGTCAGTTCTCAGAAAATATGACATATGTTGAGTAGAGGATCTTCAAGCTCAAAGGATTGCACATGATCAGGTATCTTAAGTAGAACATTACTGGTGCTTTCTTCTAATAAACACCACCTAAAAAGTAAACTTCTTGTGTTTGTACAGTATTTTAACCAGGCATGTAACTTGGATAGAGTGCTCTGATCAGAATGACATTTCTTGCCAAATAGTTTTCTACAAATAAATAATAATAAACACAGTGTCACACCGCGGTGAGGGATGTCCTGTCTTGGGTTTTTTGTCTTGTGAATTTCATGTTTTATTTTGAAAAGTAACTCTCCTCTCGTTTCAGGTCACTTGCCCTTCCTCTTGTGTCACCGGTCTGGCGTCTTCCCTGATCCCTGATTGTTCCCACCTGTGCTCCCTCCCCTCATGTGTATATAGTCTTTGTCTTCCCCTGTCTTCGGTGCCAGAGTATTTCGTTCGTTTCGTCGAGTACGTCCAGCCTATTTCACAGCCTTGATCATAGCCTTGCAATTCCGAGAAAGTTAAGTATTGTCAAGTTTTGTTTTTTGCATATAGTTTTCCTCTGTTGTAGAGTGATTTTGAGTTGGATACCTTTTGGTCAGATTTTTGTTTCGTTGTTAGTTAAGTTTCATAGCGTTTGCTTTTCCTCCTGTTGGAGTGTTTTCTGTTCTTTAAAATTTCTCAGCCTTATTTAGAGTAGACAAATTTCATAGCCTGTGTGCCTTCCTCCTTCGGGAGCGACTTTAAGTTTGAGTAATTTTCATAACATCTAGTTTCCTTAGATCAGTGTAGTTATCTCCTTTTCCTCCTACGGGAGCGTCTTTTGTTCTTGTTGTGTTTTTTTTTAGTGTGGTCCGTTGGACCTATAGTGTTTCACAGCCTGTTCTGTTATCACTCTGTCTACAGAGAAACTGTATTGAAAAATAAAG
Organism: Sparus aurata; assembly: GCF_900880675.1. Taxonomy (NCBI): domain Eukaryota; kingdom Metazoa; phylum Chordata; class Actinopteri; order Spariformes; family Sparidae; genus Sparus; species Sparus aurata. The sequence continues at coordinate 2,030,051 of NC_044203.1, read as the reverse complement.
CCTGTCTGTACTACTGCCTTCCTGCATCTGAGTCCTCAGTTTCTGCCCAAGTCTGACACACAGTAAGTAGAGAAAGGTAAAGAATGATAAAGGGCTTGTACTTCAAGTCAAAAGCATGAATAGTTAAAATGAAATAAATGTAAAATAACATCTATACACTTTGGTCCAGGAATATCTAAAGTATTGACCATTGAGAGTGTATGAAATGTTCACAGTATGCTGAGGACAGTCGAGCTCTGTTCCATATAAATATCCAATCATGTTGCTAATCTCTTGCTTTACAGGCCAGAATTCAAGGACAACGTTTAGTCAATCACATCAAGTGTTGAACTCTGCCTGACACCTATTTATTTGCCATTCTGTATTCACTCCTTGTTTTGCATTATCTGTAAAATGTTTGACTAAAGTCTTGAAAATGTTAAATGCCTTTTCTTTACACTTTAAGCACAAACACCGGACCCATTACATAATGAATTAGGTAAGACTCTTGTTTATTGAAATATTTGTAATACATGTCAATAAATAATACTACAGAAACAGTATACTGTATTTCATTTAGACAATATACAGTACAATTAGCATAAACAACTTTATACAAGAAGGAAATCCAAAGTTCTCTTGACTGAGTGTGAACACAGATAAGTGGTGGCCACCAGGTCAGGCAGCTGGTGTTGTTGCTGTCTCAATCGTCTGCTGTTTAGTCAGTGACTGTCCTGTAGAAAGAACAGTGAAAACATCAAGACATCGTTCTGTCTTGAACTGACACTTCAAAGGCTGGAAGTTTGTGCGGCCCTCTCATTGTCATGACTGTAGATTCTTGTTCGTTGTGTTCTTGTGTCTGGTTTTGGCCTGTCCCTGGCCTGTCCCTGCCCCTCGGTCGGAGGACCGGCCGAGTCCAGTGCCAAGTCCTCGGTCGGTGGACCGGCCGAGGCCCATGTCAAGTCCTGTTCCTGCTCCTCGGTCGGAGGCCCAGCCGAGGCCTGTCCCTGCTCCTCGGTCGGAGGCCCGGCCGAGTGCCACGCCAAGTCCAGCGTCTGCTCCTCGGTCAGTGGCCCGGCCGAGTCCCACGCCAAGTCCAGCGCCAGCACCTCGGTCGGAGGCCCGGCCGAGTCCCAGGCCAAGTCCTGTGTCTGCTCCTCGGTCGGAGGCCCAGCCGCGGTCATCTGCTGCCAGCGACCGTTCATCAGCTCCCAGACCACCAGTTCCCTGCAAACCTCTGTTGGTGGTCCGGCCAAGACCCAGGAGGTTTTCCCAGCCAGCGGTCCGGCCTCAGGAGCGTCTTTGTCTTCGCCGCCGGCCTCCAGTGGGTCCCGGCCCACGCCTTCGCCGCCGGCCTCCAGTGGGTCCCAGCCCACGCCTTCGCTGGTGGCCTCCAGAACACCTTCGTCTTCGTCGCCGGCCTCCAGAACGCCTTTGTCTTCATCGCCGGCCTCCAGAACGCCTACGTCTTCGTCGCCGGCCTCCAGAACGCCTTCCATAGTCTTCCCTTAACCCCCTACCTGACACTCATAACTATAGAACACAGAATTAGCATACATCAGCACATTTGTAAAACACCAGTTTCTTACCAGAGCATTTCATATTTTGATTGCTGTCTTAGTGTTTTTTTTTTTTTATACAAATAAAATAAGGTGGCATGTCTGATTAGATGCTACAAATGCCCCTTTAGTGGTGGTTACAGCGTTAGCATGATAGAGATATTGTGGAAGCTTAGCTCTAAATGAGGACCAAAACGTTAACTGTGTTAACTGTGTAGTTTTTAAGTTAAATCTACTTCTTTATGATGCCTGCAGAAATGTCCTGCCATATTTTGCATGCTGCCTGTGGATGCATGCTACACACGCATAGCATAGATTACAAACTTTGTTTTTTCTTGTGCACAATGTGAAAGTTATCATAACTCACCGGGAAACAAAATATTTCCAATTCCGTGATTTAAGAGAAGGAAGAGGGGGTTTGAGTTCAGTTGATGTGTCTCCTAAATCAGCAGTTGTCACAGTGTCTTTTCATAGGCTGTGGCTTCAGGTTAGAGCAGGTAATGTTAACTCGCCACGCTACAACATGCTGTGTTTTTTTTTTTTCCCATCTTGGCACACCTGCCGGCCGTAATACTGGGGGTGTGGCCAAATCCTCAATTCTGGCTTTGATTTAGAAGATTGTGATGTAATTTCGATCGATATCCAATTTACAATCAAGATTGTGACACCCCTAATAATGATAGTAACTGGTAACACTGCTTGGAGAGCTAATCTGACTGCTTCACCAAATAGACTTTTGAGCAGTCACTGTGCTGCACACTTCAGGTATTTTTGTTTCCTGTGATAAAACAGGCAACATTACAGAAAAAGACAGAGAAAGAGTCATGCAAAAATAGAAATAAATAAAAGAATAAAATGAATACGGGACGATGAGAAGACAACATCATATCAAAGGGATTAAGAACAGATACAATGATTATGGGCAGTAAACAGAATAAACAATACATACAATCAGCAATGTCTTAAAATCAATTCTAAAATGGACACATGCCAGTGAAGAGAAGCCAGGACAGGAATCATGTAATGTCGTCTGTTAGGACCACCTCTGAAAACTTGCTAGCAGACCTACAGTTAAAAACCCAGTGGTGGACTGGTGAGCAGTGAAAAACACATGGCAGGTCAATACATTAATAGCTATTTTTCAGGCTACACCATACATACCAGCATTGTTATGCACTGATTAATGATATTTACACCTGACATGTGTTTACTCTTTTCTTTCAGAAACAACCATACACCCACATATACATTTCATTTGACGCACACACTGGCATACTGTAGTCATTGAAGGCAGGGATATGGCAGGGATGCATTCTTCCAGCCCTGCTGAGCAAAGTAGCAGTGAAGTTTCTTAGATCATTGCACTCTGACATGTTTGGCTGACCTGATAGGAATTCACTGATAAGGAAAGAAAAGACACAGCACACAGAGAGGGCTGAGCCGAGCGTGTGAGGAAACACACAGGGGTGCCAGGTTAGGCGAAAACAACACAAACTGCTCATATTACAGCCATGCTACATGTTCGAGCTTAACACTTCTATATGTGATGCTTATATGCTTTCACATGCAATAAATATCAAATACTGTACAAAGATTTCCCTAATGACTACCTGTGTTAGATAAGACCAAATGGCAGTCAGAGGATGTTGAATGATTGAACGTGAGCATATGTATGTACATGAGTGTGTGTTGGAGAGGATGTGGAAGGCAGAGCAGCATTGAGAGCATTGATGCGATCTGTCAGCACAGCCAGTCACTGACTGGGAGACAGAGAAACCTGCTCAGTAAGACATGGCTCCTCTGTGTCTCCTCAACTGGAATTCCTAGGCATTCCAGCCAGCTTAGATTGTTATCAGATCTGAAGACACCCTGCCAGTCAGCCACTTTATTTTGTTCTTACTGAGCAGGATGGCTTACAATGTGTACGGGGGAGAGGAATTTATCACAAACAAATCACACAATGGAGGTTTTAGAAGTCCCAATAAATATTTTTTATTGATTAACAATAAAAACACAAGAACATGGGGTGGTCTAAAACAAAGGAGTGTTATACGGTTCAACACTGAGGAGACATTTTAACCACAATAACAAAGTCTTTAGTGTTTTAAGACAAACCTCATTCAGACTCCCTGAACAGCAATCTGGATCTGAGAGGTGTATTGTTACTCAACTTGCATAAACTGTTCACAATGATGACTGGGATGGAACATGAGGAAGTGATCTGGGATTCCAAAGTACTCTGGGTCAGCTCCCTGTAGACTTCTACTTTGTATGGACTGGAACCTTTTCAAAACCTCTGTTATGTCAGTGGACAGTGCTGTTTGTATTAACAAATTCCTTGAAAAGACCACCAGCAACAGTGAGTTGATCCTACAAACAACCCAGAAGAAAAATTTACTGCTCAAAGCTTGCTCCTTGACGACTATGGAGCTGTAAAGGAGCTCAATAAGAGTTCTCATTTCAGTCTCGTTGTAGTCTTTTTTTCTCGTTTGTTTCTCCTAAAATTCCTTAGGAGCAATAGGTGAGACTTGACAGCAAGCAACAGGAGCATTACTTGAGACATGGCAGAGCTTTATTTGAGACCTCCTTTGGAGACAAAAATGAGCAATACTGAAGCTATTATGGAGCATATATGTTCCACACAGCTGCACAACAATGCAGAGCATGTATTTACTTTAGTATTTTAGCAGTATTAGTGTATGAGGACTTATTTGACCATGATCACCTCACCAAATGCCTTCTCAACCGATGCCCATCCATCCCATGTGCCATAGTGCATGATGTACCTGCAAGAATGACAGAAAGCCCAGATTGGGCCGACTCATTGGCCATTCTCATGGCTAAAAACAACACACAAAGAAGCTAACGTTAGCATTGGGCTAATACAAGCTACAAACGTAGCCAAGTTGGCAAACCTCACATATTTCATGAAAATAACAAATCCCCCTGAAAGAAAACAAATAATTACCTGTCCAACAGAAAAAAGCAACCTCTGCATCACTTTTCAGGCCCTTCACATGCCCCAGTTGTCTCCACCGCTCAAACGCCGCACAGATGCTGACTCGGTCCGACTTCTTTCTTTATCCAGAGCCTTTTTCGTCGCAGCCTTTCCTGTCTCAGAATTTCTTTTCCTTGCCTTTTTAGCGGGGTGAGCTGTTACAAGTAACGCTGGCTGCATTTTCTCTGCCATTGTAACCAAATGAACGTCTTCTCCTGCAACTCCGTATTTCTGCAGAGGAGTGAGCTGAATAGGGATGAGCGAGTACAGCATTATCTGTATCTGTATCTGTTAACCATATGAATTGTCTGTATCTGTACTCGAAGTGGGCGGGATTTAACCCGGATGTGGGCCGGGTTGTCTTGAAATGGGCGTGGCTTTAACTGGTATGTTATTTTAAGCATGCAATCGATATGGGTTGATCAGAAATTTTTATATTTATTGCTGATTAGAAAACTATTTACAGGACAGCATCAGTATTGAGCTTCAGATCAAGTTTTGCAACAATGAATACAACACATGCGGTTGCAATTATGAAGTTAAATGTAATGAACAAGAGTTTTCATATTCAACATAACTTTCTTTTTTTTATGATCAGTGTGATTTTTAAAAAAAAAAAATTTTATTTCCACACCAGGTGTGTGTGTGTGTGTGTGTGTGTAGCTTTATTTGTAATATTATTTACCTACCTTTATTTTTTAATGAAATACAGCAAGAAAGTGTCAGACACTCAGTGTGTGAAACTGGTTAAAGCCAGCTGACGGTTTAAAAAAAAAAAAAAAAAAAACTCCGACAACCGGCAGAGAGAGAGAGAGAGAGAGAGAGAGAGAGAGAGAGAGCTGACAGTTAAAAAAAAAAGGACAGGCAGAGACTCAACGCGAGTCACATTCTACCAAGCACCACGTCTGAACGAACCCACGTTTACCAGAACTCTACTGGTTAATAAGTGAGTACAAACCGAAGTAAAAACAAACCTGAAGCTGAATAAACCCTAAACGTTAACGGAAAAGACCGCGAACCTGAATGACTGAGGGAGAGACAGAAAGCTGTTCTGTGTGTGAGTGAGCAGAGCGGGACACAGAAACACATCTGTATGTGTGTAAGGGAGGGGCACTGTGACTACTAGCCTATCACAGACACAGTCAGCTACCCAATGAGGATTTTCATTCAATCCGAGCACAGATATTGACTCGTATTACTCGTATAATACTCGTACTCGGCAAAAGTGCTTTATCCGTACCGGATACTCGTTTCAGCCAAGTGTCCGGCTCAACTCTAGTCCTGAATATTTCCAGCAACAGTGAAACGTAACGTGTGCACGCGCGGAGGAGGGAGGGACAGAACGAGACATGAAGGCATCTGACCAATCCATGCTATCCGGGCCGGACGGCACGGATTGGTCAGCTTTTTCTCAGTCCTACAGCTGCCACAGAGGTCCGATTATTTTCGTTCCTTTTTCTGAATACATAATGTATTGACTACTCTCAGGATAGCAGGATCATTTCACCCTGTATAACAAAATGTGTTTCTGAACAACATTACAGACCCTAGCTTTAAATATTTAATCTGTGTCTATAATAACCACATCCTGACATGTAAATGTGCCATACTGTCAACTTGGTTAAAAAGAATATGCTGAAAATAAATACATAGATAAAGAATTACATAATTAATGATGATAATATTGTAATAATAATAATAATAATATAAACTGTATATATGGTGCATATTTATGAAAGCAGCCTACTGCAACTTTTTTTAACCTTGAAATGTTATTTTATGCAATACAATATTTTATAATGTTCTGTCATAGAGTATATCTCTTCACTGCTAAAAGAAAAGAAAGCAGGCGCACTGCCAGTTGCAATTTCTTATCTTGATATGCAGACTTTGTTAATTTTTTGTTTCCATGATTGTTATTATTTGTACTTAGATTATCAAAAATCACTACATTTATAAAAACGACGTTGGTGCTTTTTATTCCCACAGACGTCACATTTACATGTCAGGGTGTAGTTATTATAGACAGATTCAATATGTATCTGTCATTTATCATCACAGTAACAGCGTTACATACATTGGCAGCCGTAAACACTCAAAAACATTATAAAAATCCATCCTGTGGTTTGGTGCCGACTTGTATACTGAACATATAAGTAGTAGATAACGTTTATAATCATCAGAGAACGTTACAGACGTATCGCAGCAGCGGGCCAACCCACTCAATGAGGCATCTATGTATATATGTCTACGGTGATGAGTGTCAGAAACAAAAGTAAAAGTCATCAGGAGATGAAAATATACAAGGGTTTTATGTTGATATTATACTGCATTGAGATAGTAGGCTATCTTTATTGTGCTCCAGCCACCAATAGTTTGATTTGACAGTATAAAATAGACCTAATACATGACATTTAAAGGGTTTGTTTTGTGGTCTATGAAACAAAGTTGCAATGATACAAAAATAGGCTATTGCAGACCTGAATAATGCACCCATAGAGTGGGGATCTACTGGTATGCATGTTAGGAAAATGGCTAACATTTTAAGTCTGGATGAGACTTCAGTGAGCACTTGCAGAGAGCTCTTTATTTGCTCTGAGGTCCACCTGAGATACATGAATTGAGGAGACTGGGATGTGTTGAGACATTCTGAGACTTCATTAAGAGCTTGATGAGATCTCCTTTGAACCTTACATGGAGCCCAAGCTGAGATTTTGTGCACCTGTTTGATCAACCTGACATACATGAATTGAGGAGACTGGGATGAGAGTAGATCAATTTCATAAAGAGAGCTCTGTGATGTCTCTGCCTGAGATCAAAAAGAGACACAAGAGTTGAGACAATCTGAGACTTCATTGAGAGCTTGATGAGATCTCCTTTGAAACTTACAGGGAACCCAAGTTTGTGCACCTGTTCTCAAGAGAAACAACTGAGAAACAGGAGAAATCAGCCACAGCCTCACTTTGGTCTCACATAGATCTCATAGTTGTCTAGGAGAAATTAATGAGACACTACTGAGATCTCTTCTCCAACTTTTGTTTCCTCTGGGAATTACTACGTTTATATCCAAGGTTGATCGGCTGTCTCTTCTTCCTCCGTGCCATATAGCTCCATTGTTTTCCAAAAACTATTACAAACACTTCAGTGAGTCTCAACTGTTTCAGTGGGTGACATGTTCCTTCATTACCAAGAACACATACTGTAGTTGTATTTGACTCAATCCTCAGTACACTGTTCTGGTGCCACAAATACTCACTCGAGCACTGAATGTGTATGACTCCACTGCTGAAAATAGTCTGGATCAACTGCATTAATAGTGTGTTTAAAGCCACCATGGACCTCAATTTTAAATTTTTTTCCTTTTTTTTTTTTTGTCATTGTCATCTTCAGTATGAACCGTTGACGATATAGAACATGGACTGAGATTCTGCGTATAAAAATAAAAGCCAATGCAGAAGTGCCTTAAACCTGCATTTTTTTCTACATGCAAGTAACGTGGTTGTTTCAAAAAGAAGTCCAATTGTATGTAAGCACCCTACATCTCTAATGATTTATTACCTCAGTAAACAGCTTCCTAATGAGTTTATGGATTCAATTACTAGTTTCAAGCCTTCTTCAGAAATGAATGAGACACTACTGAGATCTCTTCTCCAACTTTTGTTTCCTCTGGGAAGTACTACGTTTATATCCAAGGTTGATCGGCTGTATCTTATTCCTCCGTGCCATATAGCTCCATTGTTTTCCAAAAACTATTACAAACACTTCAGTGAGTCTCAGCTGTTTCAGTGGGTGACATGTTCCTTCATTACCAAGAACACATACTGTAGTTTTAGCCCGAATAGGACGCACTTGTCCCTGACCCACCACCTTTCCCAAGTAAGTGACTGTCGCCCTCGCAAACTAACACTTTGCAAGGTTGATGGTAAAGTGGGTGTCAGAAAAGCGATGGAAAAGAGCTTTAATAATGTCCAAGTGCGCCCCCCAGCTATTGCTATGGACCACTACATCGTCTAATTACACAGCACAGCCCTCCAAACCAGCAACAACTGTGTTCATTAGGTGCTGGAAAGTGGCTGATGCATTTCTCAACCCAAAACTCATAACTTTATAGGAGAACAAACCCTGTGATGTAATAAATGAAGAAACCTCTCTTGCCCGGTCGGTCAATGGGACTTGCCAGTGACCCCTGAGGAGGTCAAACTTGCTAACAAACCTGGCAGTCCCCACCTGGTCTACACAGTCTTCAATCCTCTGAAGTGGAAAACTGTCAGGCTTTATGACAGCATTGAGTTTTCGATAGTCTGTGCAGAATCGGAACGTATAACGAATAAGGTTCAGCCAGTCCGTTGTTAAGGAGGTACTGCACTTCTGTGTCAATATGCTTCCTTTTTTCCTGAGAAACACGATCAAACCGCTGTCTGACTGGGGAAACCTCACCAGCATCTATGTCGTGCTGCAACAAATGGGTCTGAGTGGGAGTAACGACCAAGATAACCTTCCTCGCCTGGGTCTGAACCAGCGGCTTCCATCCCGGTCCAAAACCACCTCCTCGCGACGCCGGATCATGAGAGATGCCATAATGCGGTGCTCGGGTGCTCTTCCTCACACCAAGCCGGCTATTGATGCCATCCCAAGGGACGTAGCTACTACATGGCCACAGCACTCCCCTGCTCGGACACAGAGTACTGAAAGCTCACAGCCATCGTCTCCCCGTCCTCTATTTGCTCCTACCACACTCATCATTGGAGACTCAATCGCAAGGAAAATTCGCTTTTTCAACGCAGCCACACACTGCTTTCCTGGAGCCACAATGCCGGTTATCCTTGATAAGCTTTCCGTCCTACTATGCTCTCTCCCATCATCTATTAACCGGGTAATAGTTCATGTCGGATCCAACGACACGGCTCGTCCGCAGTCGGAGCTGACTAAAAAGGACTTTAATGCCCTCTTCAGCTTCCTAAACAGCTGTAGAAAGGATTACTGGCTCAGCGGACCTCTCCCAACTCTCGGCCGTGGAGCTGGGCATTTCTCCAGAATCCTCAGTCTGATAACCTGGCTTCAGTCCACCTGCAGAATCCACAACATTGGTTTCATCGACAACTTCAACCTCTTCTGGAACTGTCCTTCCGTACTGACGGACTTCACCCGAACAGTCCCGGTAGCACAATATTAGCAGCTAACATCTAGCATGCTATCCAGACCGCTGCTCCGCGTGATTGACAACTAACCTGCCCCGCCCCCCTACCTGGAGCCTTCTTCTTCTTCTCCACCTACTCCTGCAGCACACAGCACTGTGTCTTTCACCAGCTCCCCCTGGGAGCCAACCCAAGTACTGACACTCTCCATGGCCCCATGCCCCTACCATGGTCCACTGTCTCCTACTGGCTGTCATAGAGCTACTTCCACTGCTTTTTTAAACTCAATTCCAAATCCTGTTGTTATTTCACATCGCAAATCAATACACCTGCACAGGTATAGTCGAACTATTGATCACAGTCAAATCAAATCAAATCAAAATCAAATCAAATCAAATCAAATCAAGCCCAGCTGTATGATCCATCAGCTAGGGACCTGTCGTCAGCTGACCTTCAGGAGAAGTGCAAAACCAGCTATGGAAAAATGAGAGGGCAATGCACAATTAACAGACTGGAACATCTACAGGATGTGACTAAAGGGCAGGCTAAGTGCACAACATGGGAACTCCACAGAGTGGGACGTGTAACAGGCAGTACCTTTCACAGGTTTGTTAAGTGCAAAGACACCTCAGTTGAAAGTGTTGTGAAACAGATCATGCAATATGCAGCCACAGATCTCACTGTTCCAACTGTCATGTGGGGAAGGCAAATGGAAGATACTGCACGTAGAAAATATGAAACTGAAATGAAGAAAACACGCATGGCCTTTAATGTAAAAGCAGTGGGTCTAACAGTGAGAGCAGATGAGCCATACCTGGCTGCTTCTCCTGATGGGGTATTCTCCTGTGACTGCTGTGGAACAGGCCTGTTAGAGATAAAGTGTCCATACAAGTACAGGGAGGGACTAGAGGGGTCTGAGTCTGATGCATCCTTTTGCCTTGATGGAAACTATGATTTGCGACCCACCCACCCATGTTACTCACTGATTCAGTTACAAATGTATGTTTGTCAAATGGACATATGTGATTTCATAGTGTGAACGAAGACAAGCATCATCATTTGCCAGCTACGGAGAGATGAGCCCTTTCTACAAGAAACTCTTCCCAAGGCTGAATCATTCTTCATGGACCACCTCCTCCCAGAACTTGTCTGCCGCAGCAAAGACCCCGACCTGGCTGAAGAGATCAAATGTCTGTACTGCAAAAAGCCAAGCTTTGGCAAAATGATAAAGTGCACAGACTGCTGCCAACACTTTCACTATGCATGTGTGAACATCACCAGATACTCAAAAAAATGGAAATGTGGATGCAAATAGATACATCCAATGATGATGAATACTGGATGCTGGACAACAGCATGTGAGGAAAAACTGATGAGCAAAGATGAATAGGTACACCTGACAAAATCTAACTGACTTCATTACAGTTAACACAATGACAGTGTTCAGTATCTGAAAGGTTTTAAGCTGACCTATAACTCGTTCCACATGTATGCGGACTCTTGACAATTGACGTGAAGTGTCAACAGAAGAACCAGGCAACTGAGATTTCCCTTTCGTGAAACTTGGAATTCTTAATGTTGCTCCTACACTGACCAATTCCTCTCTAACAAGGAAACCTCTATCTGCAAGAATCTCGTCACCATGCTCAAGTTTATCCAAAAAGCCAGAATCTAAAGTTATTTCCTTGTCAGGGGCACGACCTCCCCACCCACTAGGCAAAAAAGATATAGCTCCTGCTGGTGTGATTCCAATTAGATATTTAATTGTGTTTGGTGCTGACACTGACCTTGCCACCTTTCTTGAGGTGTCTCTGGTGCTGCTGTGTGAAAAAATGGATGGAACAAAATCTGGACTATCACAATCCATGAACGGTGCTCCTGATAAGAGGAAGAAATAAGATTAGCTCTGCTCATTGTTTGTTTTAACCTTTTTAAACCTATTTGCTATTTTACGAGCTCAGTCATAATAAGCACCAATAGCAGTTAAAGAAAAACGTACACTACATGTAACATTAGCTGTTTGAAGACACTTTCCCGTATGATTTTCAGCCTGAAAGAGGAAACCTAAACCAGCCATGCAGCTAACGTTAACGTTAGTAGGCTAACGTTACTTAACAACGAAAGCTAAACTTAACGTTACAACAGAGAGCCAACGTTAAAATTTACAAACGCTAAGTAGAAGACAGACAGATTTGTTGGCCATTTAGTTCGGCTATGACCTACTGAATCAAACTAATATTGTTTCATTAACTATGGTAAAAATCATACGCAGTCCTGACTTACTCATTATCCAGCTCATGCTAGCAAACACAAACATACCAGACACGAAATGGGCGCTGCACAGACTCTCGCCGCCTTTAGGACCTTCGGGACCCCAATTCGCCCTTTTAATGGCCTGGAGCCATAATCCTCTTTGTTTTTTGGCAAACGGATGAGATCCCCTCGGGATATTAAACTATTTTAATCCATCCTTTTGCCGGTTTGTGCAGTTCACAGCACAACAACTCCTTGTCATTTTTGCTGCTTAACTCCGCTGGTAAACAATGACACATGTCCCGCTTTCTGCCCCCTGGCTGCACGCGCATTTAGGCGATGATGTTGCATAGAAACCCATCTATTACCTAACCCATGTCTAACCTGGAAGGCTCTGTATTTAAATGTTTTAAAACATTTTTTTTTCTCCACTATATTAGTTTTCAAACCTGAAAAAGTGCCATTTTATACGCAACAGTGAATGCACCTTTTAATCTTGCATAAGTTGAACATCCAGTTCTGCTTTATAGCCTAGGTTAAACTTTCTTTAATTAAATAAGAGTATTTTTGTGTTTAGTAACTAATGAATGGCCAAATTAACCTGCTAACACGTGTGATTCTGCGGTAATAAAATTATAGCAGTTGTCCACTCACCGTCCCCGCAGCTGCAGTTCAGCCACTTTAACAGCCAACTTCAATACAATTGTCCATCTCCCTCTCCTTCCGTCTCATCTTTGGGCCTTTTCCTTTTTTATTTGCAAAGTAGCTCTCCGAAGACGTTTGTTTTCCACTAATCTCAGCTAGCTTGATTTTTTTAGGTTATACCGGCCCGTGACTGAAACAGGTACGTGTCAGGCGCGCCAAGAGGAACAGACGGCTGTTGTTAAAAGAGAATCCGTTTTTCAAAATAAAACACATTTCCGAGTATGATCGTCGATATAACGGAAATTAAATAACGTATTTATTCTTTCTCTGTGGCCCGGTACCAAACGACCCACGGACCTGTAGTTGGGGAACACTGCCTTAGTGCACTGCTCTAACAAAGTATCCTCAAAAATAACTAACTCATCCCTATTCTTCGTGCAGTTAATGGTGGGAGGTAATTATGCACGCTAAAACCAGCGGTGTGAAGAAAGCAACCAGAAAACTGGCACCCTCTCACAGCCATGGAGCTGCTCCCAACTTAAAAGCTCTACCCACCTTTGCCGCTGCCTAGTAGTCACGAGTCCCCTAGAGGAACTCACTGCCAAGCCTCAGGGGAGAAGGAACTCCTGCTTCAACAGACACCTAACTACACTGAAAAAAATGTGGAGTGATATTTACTTGGAAAAACCTGGGAATGATTTTGCACTCAGAAATTGTAAGTAAATTCTACAAGGGCGATCATCAAGTTAACTTTACTTGCAAATATGAGTTTCTTTTACTAGCAAACCTCAGGTAATTTACTGATAATTATTAATATGGTCAATGAATTTTACTCTCTCATTCTTTGTAAGTTTTACATAAACTCTTGACTGCTTCAAACTGAAAAATCTCACCTAAAAGCAATGGCTTTTCAAGGTAATTTTGAAATACTTTTTCTAACTTTTATTTCTGAACTATATTTAAGTAACATTTACACAACATCTTACATATTTTTTATATCAACTGTTTAATTTAACAACCCATTTATTTTTCTTAAGTGAAAAAAATCATTTTTTCAATTAAAACATTTTCCAACAAGTTTACATGGCAAAACAACAACAAGGACAGCTTAAGGACATCAACCTCTAGAAGAAGCTTTTAAAAAACTTCACAAGTGTACTTCGTTTTTTGGGGGGTAACTCAAGTTCATGGCATAAATGATGCCCATGAGCAGGAGACAGGCCTTTGCAATACTTTCACTGTTGTCAAGTACCTCAGTCCCTTCAATAACAATCGACACATCAGTGTCGGATGCAACTTCATCTTCTTCACTTGTGTGGCAGACACAGATCCTCAGGACTTGCTCAGCCTGGTCCTCTTGAGCTGCCTCTCTGCTGATATCCTGTAAAATATATGTGAATCCATGTTCAGGTGCATAGTACAGCTTGATTTTTCATTCAAGTTATAGACTAGTGTCAAAAATATCAATATTTCAATACCTATTGATCCTAAGCATTTGACATAATTTCACTAAGTTTAGGAAGTTTAGAAATTGAGTCTTTGAACTATACAAAAAGGAGGAGACTGCCAACTGAGGAGGAAAGGGGGTTGCAGGGAACTAGAGAGTGCATCCCATATGATGATGATGTTGTTGTTATTTGTCTCTTTTGTGTATGCATTTGTGTTGTTAGTGTCTGGAAACATATAAGCTTTGCTTATTCCAACCCCTTTCTCAAACTATTTCAAACTCTTGTAGTACTGTGTACTGTCTGCTGTGGAATTTGGTGTCTTGTGAATATTCAGTTTGAAATAAATTTTTCTGATTCTGAAAATATTCTTGTTCCACAGTACCGATAACAGCTGAAGTTTGCACTCGCTTTTATGCGCACAAACAACCTGTAGTAAATCAGGCCTTATGGACCTTATGCACAACTCTAGTGATTCCTGAACTTTATTTCCTGTCTCTCATCATTGGAAACACTGAATAATACAGATGTGCATGTAGTACGAAGAGAGGAGAGGACAGAGGAGAGGGGAAGAGAGAAGGGGGGAGGAAAGAGGACAGAGGAGTAGAGAGAAAATGGGAGAGGAGAGCAGAGAAGAGAGCATCAAGGAGAGGAGAGTGAAAGAAAGAGGAGGGGAGCAGAGAACATAAGTGAGGAGAGATAATCATTACCCCAATTTTCACAACATTTTTCATGTCAGGAATATGATTTAATTCATTGACATTTTAGATGTATTTCTCATGAGATATTGAGTTAATTTAGAGACTTTTAGGAATGCATTCCCACTCATGCACTGTGTAATAGGCCATATAGTTTAATTAAATCTATGAAAATATCTTTTTCGTCATCTCCAACTGAGATGAAAAAAATTTGTTCAAAGAGACCAATAAAGGCTCCATTTTCAAACGTGGACAATAGGCTATTGCATTCGGTCAGCTCAAGTGAGTATCACAGTATAGTAATCTCAGACCATGCCCCTACATCGGTTGTCATAAATTTCCCAAACCGCATCCCGCCACATACAAAATGGAAACTCTCTCACCTTTTACTGAACAATCCAAATTTTAAAAATTCTTCCAGGAGGAAATAGCCAACTTTTTTCAGACTAATGACACCCCTGACATAGCAAGAGGTACTTTATGGGAGGTGTGTAAAGCATATCTGAGGGGACAGGCGATCTTGTTTGCCTCCCGACAGAAAAAGAAGTACATGGAAAAGGATGGTCTGGCTCTCGGATCAACTATTGAAAATTGACTTAAAGTATGCCGCTGCCCCCACTCCCTTTCTTTATCTTAATGGACTGTCTTAAATTTCAGGCTGAGTTTGACCTGTTTTCAACATCCAAGGTTGAAACAAAATTGTTAAAAACAAGGCAACACTTTTTTTGAATTGGGAGATAAGACTAGTAAACTTCTCGCCCACCAGGCTGGAACTGCAGCTCTTTCAAGACTGATCCCCAGGATAAAATTGCCATCGGGGGCTGTGGCCACTGACCCCAAATTGGTAAATGACGCGTTTTTAAATTTCTATTCTGACTTGTACACGTCAGAGTATTCGCCTGAAATCTGGAAGAGCCATTGACCCCTGGAGATGCTTACATATCCCAAAGTTGACAGTAACCTGGCTGCCAAACTAGGTGCACCGCTTTCACTGTTGGAGGTGCGGGAGGCAGTTGGACAACTACAAAATGGCAAATCCCCTGGTCCAGACAGGTTTGTCTTAGAATTTTATAAAGCTTTCTGAACCCAATAACCCCATGTAACCCAGGTTATTTTCTGCAGTTTACAGAGTTACGAGTGTTCCTTAAATGCATCACTTGAAAGTTACGTCGTTAAGCAGCTGCGCACAGGGAGGTTCCTGGGAAAAAAAAACAACCCCCGATGGCCACTGCAGAGCATACCGCTAAAACAGGTGAAGCATGTTGGACAGATTAGATATAGGACAACTTCATGATTAATTTCCCACAGTTGAAGTGAAAGTGAGAGGACTTGGCAGTGTAGCCAAGAGAGGGGAAACTACTGAGTTGCTAAATTATTGTTGAGAGGATTCAGCAAGAGAAACTCCGGCGGGCGTTGTCTCCAATTAACGTGGATATCCTGGTGAGTTAGCTTCACGAGTTAGCTGACTAGCATCAAAATGCCGATGTGAAACTGTTAAGTATTGTGTTACTTTTATTTCCAAGAGTCGTAAGACAAAAACCAGTAAGGATATTGAGTGTAAGTAAGCTATTGAATATGCTTTGGTTGATATTGTTGAGCATTTTAGCCGCCCACGTTGTCGGCTTAGTTGCGGCCTAGAAGCTAAGTGCTACTCTCATAGCCGCTGCTGTAGCTCAGGTTATTGTGAGTATTTGCATTGTTTAAAGCTGTTAAGTATGCACTGTAAAGTGTGAATGTGTATTATTTTGGAATTCAGAAGGTTGAGAGTTGTAAGAAAGACACTGAAGAAAGTTCATTTAAAAAAAAAAAAGTTATTGTATTTATACTGTGCTGTAAGTTGTCATTTAATTTCAATGAGTAAGTGAAGAGAGACTTTTGAACTGAAAAATAACTGCTCTGCACACGTGCAGGCTGGTTTTTTTTCGTCCAGGCTGGACGATTCAACTGCAATCCAGATCTTTGCTGCTCGTGGATGCTGTGGTTTCACCTGGATGCTGATGTATGCCGTTCCAAGTAGAGATGCACCGATCAGGATTTTTGGGGCCGATCACCGATCACCAAAAGCAGTATCTGCCGATCCCGATATTGCCGATCACCGATCAGTGTCAAATCCATAAATTCTTCTATATTGTTGACTTGTGTAACTTTCATATATTTAATTAATGATTCTTCTTACACAACATTGACATTGTATTATTAAGTATAAAAATTAGGAGATGAGAAAGTATCATGAATTGATCACCGTTTTATTGCAGGCTGAGGCAATGTGCAATATTTCACACTCTAGAGACTCTTAGAGACAACTTGGACTCAGCTTACATAGAGTAACTGTAGATTACTAGTGGGAATGCATGCAGTCAGGGTGGGAATTTTGTCATTTTAGGAGCAAGTCCATTTGGCCTTCACTTTTGTTTTCAGGGGCACCAAGGCCACATGACAGGGCACAAAGGCCACTGAGTAAAATGTGTTGATTTACCTTTCAGACTGATACTGTAACATCCTAATTTATAATAAGACATGGATTATGTATTAACACATTTTCTAATACCAAAATCAAGTTAAAGTTACATTAGAAAGTAGTTTTTGTTAAGTAGGGTTAGAGTGAGGTGATTTTTGTGACACTCCACTGAATATTAGTGTTATTGAATATTTCTCCCAATAGAAATTCCCCAAAATTATGGCAAAGCACATTTTTTCCAAACAAAAAATTGTAGAATAACCAGCAGGAGACCACTGATGTGTGGAGTCATTTTGGTGGCACTACACTCTGAATAACAGTGAAGTTATTGAATATTTTTTGTAGTTTCTCTTTTCAGTGTTGCACTTTGTAGACGGTCCCTGCACCCTCGTCTCACAGCTGGCTGACCATACAGACCAGAGTTAATGTCCAGACGCTCGTTTAGATGAAAATACGGTTGTGGCTCGTTGTCTTCCTTACTACGGTAGGAAAGAGCCGTCGTTTGTGTTTTAACAAGGTTTCACTTATGAGTTATTGATCCGGGAAGTTCGAATCTGTGAATATATTTCCAACTTTACCGGACTAAATCCTACCACATAAGTCAGTTACGTATCATGTCAAAACCGGATGTGCTCGCTCGCTGTGCTGTAAGTTTCGTTCTTCTGTTTTGAGATGCTGCTGCTGTTTGAGAGGCTTTCATGTGAGATCATCGTGATGATGAGACTCCACCTGCGCGAACCGCGAACTCACTGAAGTTACTGTGAGTGACTACTGTGCACTCAGGTGGCTGTAATTCAAGGCAAGCTCGCTACGCTGACCGGGCCAGGGGCACAGAGGCCACTGTGGCCGTACGATGACATTTTTTTCACGCTGCATCAAGGCCAAAGTGCGGGGCAACGGCGGCCATGGCCGCCGTGAAATACCCACCCTGCATGCAGTCAGTGCACTGTCTCTATTTTGAAACGTCATCTGATCGGCCTGATTTGATCTATTTTGAGAACTCCGATCAAAACCGATAGGGGCATTATCCGCCGATTGCGATCGGTTGCCGCATCTCTAGTTCCAAAGGGGCTGTAGGAAGCATTTAGCAATTTTATTTGCAGTTTTTTTTTCTGAGATCTCAGTTATTTTTTTATTTTTATTTTTTTGGTCCCAACACTGACATTGACAATTAATACTGCCTTTTAAAGGAACACAGACCGATGCTGTGAGGCAGCTTAACAGAGGACAAATTATTTGAAGGACATTTATTTTTTTAAGGACCCTAACTGGAAGAATTTCAAAATTTAAAGGGGCAAAGACTGGAAACTGAAAATACTGAGTTGTGCATTTAATTTCTGAATGTGGAAAATTCAGTTGAGTTATTTAATTTCTAATGTCAAGACTTGAATTTGCCCAATCCGCACATTAGAATTGGAAGTTGAGTTAAATTGAGGTATTCAAGTTGAGGTTATGCTTTACAGATAATGTATGTAAGGAAATAGAACTGAACATAATTTTTTGACACTATACATAAAGGTTTCTTCTATCTTCCATAAACCTGTGTTATGTGTGTTGTGTGGGCTGGAGGTCTCATTGCTCTCTATAGAGTCTGCCACTGCCAATCTCCTTAAGAATCTAGCAGATGAAAGAAACCTGTAGCCGAATCAACCCCTAAGTTGAGTTTAATGCATTTTGATGAACCTTAAGCACCGATGCTAAGAATCTTTGGGTCAGGATTGGTGCCATAGACCTTCTTTAGATAGACTACCCCCCTCTCTCGGGTTACAGGGGTTACACCCGCATTTGGTTAATGGCTACAATGAATCCTTTATTAGTGGCAGACTGCCCCCAACCCTATCTGAAGCCAATATCTCTCTTTTATTAAAAAAAGTCAAGGATCCCCTTGAATGCAGTAGCTATAGGCCCATCTCACTTTTAAATGTCGACCAAAAGATCCTCGCCAAGGTCCTAGCCACCCGCCTGCAGCAAGCCCTGCCTGCCCTGATTTCCACGGACCAGACTGGGTTCATGGCTGGAAGGAATTTGTCATTTAACACCAGACGACTCCTCAACACTATTGGCTTTCCCAACCCTGACGTTCCGGAGGTGGTAATTTCTTTGGACGCTGAGAAAGCGGTCAACAGGGTTGAGTGGGAGTATCTGTATTACGTGCTATTAGTACTTTTATTAGAAGGCTAAACCCCTTGAGATGAACCATCTCGTTTTTTAAGGGGGTCCTTGACACAAATATACAGAAAATACAGTACATAAACACAAATACACTCACACAAGCACAGACAAAAGCTCTCCTAAGCCTAGCCACTCCCACACCTACTGATTCCCCCCATAATGCCAAAGTTACATACAGTAAATATACAAAAGTACATAAATATACATACCCATATATAGCTATAAAGATACATTGACATGCATCCACACATTTGATCTCACATATGATTAAAAGCAGGAGCACGTTGTTTGAAGATAAATGAAAACATATTTTAAAGAAATGAAATGAGGTAAAGGATCTAAGTGAGCCGGGAAAGTTGTTCCAATCAGATGGAGCTTTAAATGTAGGCACGTCGCCCAGTTTCCTTAAAAATTCTAGGAACAAAGAGATAAGGCTGGTCAGTATGCCTTAGATTATGAGATGACCTATATGGAATTAGCAACTGTTTCAGGTAGGAAGGATGGTTAAAGAAAATACATTTAAAGATAAATTGCAACCAGTGAAAATGTCTTCTAGATTATGGTGTTAACCAGTTTAGTGACTCATACATTAAACAGTGATGGGTTCTATAAGGACATCTCAAAACAAATCTACAGAGACTATTGTAAGCTACAGTGAGAGGACGAAGATTTGTTCCAGAGGTATTCTGATAGACAATATCTGCATAATCTAGTATTGGTAACATCAACTGGAAAGCAATTATTTTCCTGACCTGTAGGGCAAAACAGTGATATAATATTCTCAAGCTGCAGTTCATTTTCTTTACCACTGAGTCAATATGGGTTTTAAAAGAGAGTTGAGAGTCAGATACCCAAATATATAAATTCCTCTACTTTCTCAAGAGGTGTCCCATCTAAAAAATTAATTGACCAATTGTTCAAATGCAAAGAGTTAGCTCTAGTACCAAACAACATCCTATAGGACTTCTTCTTGTTCAGTAGAAGTTTGTTAGAGGAGAGCCATTTTTGGGTAGTATCAAAATCAGCCTGTAATCTACTCTGAATCTGTGAAATGTCAGGCTTGGAGCAATAAATCACAGTATCATCTGCATATAATTGAATATGACAATCTGCGCAGACTTGGGGAAGATCATTAATAAAGATGGAGAAGAGCAGCGGCCCTAAAGATGAACCTTGAGGTACCCCTTTTTCCATAATCATAAAATCGGACTGGCTGCCTCGATAAGAGACACACTGACATCTGTTGTGAAGGTATGCGTTAAACCAGAATAAAGTGTGTTTTGAGAGACCAATAGCACAGAGTTTGTCAAAGGGGTAACTCTGGCACATTTCCAAATTGAAGGAATTTTACAAAAACAGAAAGACAAATTAAATAAATCAGACAGAGGATGTGCCAGAACATGAGAAGCAAATTTGATGAACTTAATCTCCAAGCCATCTGGGCCAGCACCGCTGCCTGAGCTTAAATCACAAATAACCTGTTGAACGTCAATTGAGCGAATTCTTCTCAAAGAGAAGGAGCTGCCACATATAGAGTTATTCAATGGAGCATCAGAGTAGGGAAAGTCAGACAACAGTAGACTGCCGACAGAGGAGAAATGCTGGTTGAAAGCATTAGCAATTACAGAGGGTTCACTAACAACCTCATCGTTAACTCTAATATGATAGCGCTTTTAGTGGGTTTATTGATTATACTGTAGATTCTGTTCCAAAATTGTTTAGGGTTATTAAAATCATTGACTAAACAGTCTTTATAATAATAAGATTTAGCATTTCTTGTTTTGGTTGTACATATATTCCTTTAATGTTTATATGCATTCCAATCAGCAGAATCCTTTGTACGGCGGCATTTTTCCCAAGCCTTATCTCTCTATTTAAAGAGACTTATAAGATCACCATTGATCCACGGTAAGTGTCTACCCTTAACCTTATGTCCAAGGTGTATGTTTATCAATAACATTAATAAGCTCAGTGTAGAAAAAATGCCATGCAACTTCAACAAAAGGTATTCACTGAAACCTGTCCCAATTTATAGCAGTTATGTCATGTATAAAATGTTCTGTATTCATGTTTTTGCATCGTCTTACCTTGGTGCATCTTGGTGAAGACGGGGTATTTTAATGTTTCCAAACACAGAAAATAATGGAATGGTCACTGAGACAGTCTGATAATACACCAGATTTTATAATTCTATCTGGATGGGTGACAAGAATTCAATCCAACAGAGACTTAGACCTGTAATCAACTCTAGTAGGCTCACTTATGAGCTGAGTTAGGTTTATACTGCCAAGTAAATTTCGATCATTAAGAGATGAGTGGTCTAGCCAGTTACCCTAACCCTAACCCTAAAGTCACCCAATATAATCATTTCATTTGGATGATCTAAGGAGTTATTAGTGGACAAAATACACTTCATGGATTTTGAGGGAGCATTTGGCGGTCTGTATATATTTCCTATTGTCAATTGTTTGTTTTCATTGAAAATAATTTTCACAAAGAGGCATTCAAAATACATTGGGTTCTCTTTAGGTATAGTAAGCTCTGAGGACAAGTTCGAAGAAACATATGTAGCCACTCCTCCTCCTCTAGTACCCCTATCAGCTCTATACAAAACATAGTTTTCAAGTTTAATTTCATTATCAGAGATATTGCTTTTCAACCATGTTTCTGAGAGTGTAATTATATTAGGTTTAATAAAGACAAGCCAGGCTCTTAAGAGATTTTAGAAGGTAAGCTCCTAATGTTCAAATAAATAACAAGTAAACCTTCAGTTGAGTTAATTATGCATGAGATACTAATAAAGAAACCACATAATCACATAAGTGCATCGACAAATCATGTTGTGGGTATATGAAAAAAGAGAGGGGCAGGGGATAAGGGGTAGTAGGCAGGAGAGCAGTGCACACAGACACACACACACGCACACACACACATACAAACACACACTCACACCAAGAAATAATGGCAAACTGGCTAAACAGAAACATAAAGACAAAGCGAAGCTGAGTCTGCAAGTTTATCAAGGGATAGTGTGATTGCCTAGTTTAAATTAAATTGCCCTGAATAATTGAAGATAATATATTGTATCTCATCTAATATTCAACATTCAGAGGTCGTGATCAAAGGGGAAAACATAAAGAATAAAATAATAGAGTAAGTGTGCATATATATAAGCCTACACACATATACACACAAACCTACACATACATACACACACACATATTCATATGTATGCATCAGAGGAGGCTCGTCCATAGAGGCAGAGGAGGTTGGTCCTCCTCTATTTTTGAGAGGCAAGAGGAAGATCAATTCCTTTTTTAAGAAAGAGTAGCTGGTTGAAATAAATCATTACCAAATCTCAGTATCATTTATAAAATATTCTATATATATTATATCATTAAAAAAAGTTTCTTCTTTGGAAGAAAATCCACTTAAAATGGTTGAACAGCGACAGCTGCAGACGGAGGAGACAGAGCAGTCTGTGAGAGGAGCAGGGAGCAGGAAGGTGGGGGCTAGAGGAGGACGGAGGGCTTCTGTCCTCCGTGGGAGGGATCTCCTTCCATTCACTCAATGCATTCAGGATTTTTTTTATGCTGATCCATGATTGGCTAAGATACGTAATTTGACGCGCTAAGGGAGGACGTCCTCCATAACCAATCAGCAACCAGAATACAAGATTGACAGCAGGTTGGTCCAATAACAGTTCCCAAATTTCATTCTCACATTTATACAACCGTAAACAAAAAATACTTATATGTATTTTACAGCTTTCACTGCCCGCCATGCTCGGACAAGTAATATGGAGTTTTCAGCGATATTGGAATCGGTTTCAAAGGAAATATAAGCACATTTCTGAAAGAAAAAAAACTGCTCGGAGAAATCAGAGAGAAGCAGTCAGAAACATAATTCATAGTTTTCGCTTTGTTCGTCCTGCTGGAGGACATAACGTTAGCGGCACAACTGGGACACAATACAGATAGCACAGTGAGTAGAGCAGTTGCCTGCCACACAGGTGACTGGGGATCGGATCCTGGTAGGGGCACACATTAGTATTTTTTTTGTCTTGTATATTAGCCATTTAATAAAATGTTTTTTAAATAAGTCTTGTAAGTCATTGTTTTATTGCTTAATTTTCATTGAATATAAGAAAGTAGGGATAAGTAGTTGACTTGTATAAAATAACATGACACCATGGACTGGTTTTCCTCCTGTCCTCCCCAATTTTTTCAGACACCAGCCGCCACTGGTATGCATACATATATATACACACACACTCACATGCCTACACATACATATACTGTATATATATGCACATTTACACACATAGCCTATATTCCACAATCATTAACTTCCCATCAAAATAGGCCTTACGAGTAAACAAATGTAACCAAGGATATCACCTGTCGTAATCACGGCATGACTTTACGACAGTCGTTACAACAGATCACTGCATCGTCTTGACGCCTTGCGTTGGGGTTGACGGCAAACAAATCGAAGAAGAAAAAGTAGTTCACTCTGCAGAATAGTTCCATCAAATGCTGCAGAGGTTTCTTAAACAAAGTCAGTTATTAGTCCGAGTAACTCAAAAAACATGCTGTGCCATAACTACAAATCAGTGACAGGAACAAGAGAAACAGTACTTACACAAAGCAAAATAAGGAAGATTTATTCCCGGTGGACTTAGGGAGATTTCATGGGGATGTCACGCAGTTTTCTTTCTCCAGTGTTTTGACCTTTTGTCTTTTTCCAGGTCTGATATATTGTCCTCATTAGAGCTGACTCTTTATTCAAGCTCTGAAATTTGATCTCCAAGTGTAGACAGCGATCCATGTACAGTATTTACTTGTTTGAATATAATCCATTTTTGAGGCGAAATGGGAAAGCATATCGAAGTTCGTTTGCTGTATGGCGTCACAAATGGTCTGGTTAGAGACCAGTGCTCCTTCATTGACAAAGGACATGACAATCTCAATAAGTGGAGATTAGGTCCGTAAAACACTGATCAGAACAGTATAGCGATCGGAGATGACAAAACAGGAGCAAAAGGTCTTCAAGGCCAAGCAGAACTAATTAATAATGCAGAGTGAAGCTCAAGCAGACACTCACGCTAACTGCTATCAAAATTTGGTTTCAGTTCTGACTTTATTACTTGGATTAGACTGCTTTATGACTCCCCAACTGCCCATATCCTAACAAATAGTGTGTGATCGCCCTCCTTCGCCCTTCGTTGGGGCACCAGACAGGGTTGCTCCCTGTCCCCACTCCTGTTTGCTCTAGCTGTCGAGCCGCTGGCCATCTGGCTCCAGGGTGAGGGGAGAGTCGAAGGCATCACCAGGAACAGCGTCACCCACAAGCTGTCTCTGTACGTGGACGATTTGCTATTATATGTGTCGAACTCGGCCTTGTCCCTCCCTGTTATCACCGACATTCCAACCCAGTTCGGCAGATACTCTGGTTATAAACTAAATTTTGATAAAAGTGAACTTCTCCCTATCAACCGCCTGTCTAGGAAGATGCCATCGTCCTCTTTCCAATTTAAGGTCGTCTCAGAGGGGCTTCAAAACCTAGGAATATTAGTCACTGCTTCTTTTGAGGACCTCTTTAACAAAAATGTTAGCCCTCTTATTGATGAGTGTAAGCTTGATATGTCTCGCTGGTCCTCTCTCCCTCTCTCCCTAACTGGCAGAGTTAACTTGGTTAAGATGGTGATTCTACCTAAATGTATTTATTTCTTCCAACATCCTTTTTTCCAGCAGCTAGACCAGGCAGTGTTGTCGTTTCTGTGGTTGAATAAACCTCCCTGTATTAAAAAAGCCGTCTTTTCCCCCAGAAAATTGGGCAGTCTCGCACTGCCCAACTTTATCCAATATTATTGGGCATGCAACATTGACAAACTTTTTTTATTTTTTTAATTTAAATTTTGATAGCATTTAACAACAAAAGAAAACACATACATTGGGAAAGAAGAAAAAGATCGAGAAAAAATAAATAAACAAATAAAATAATAATAAAAAAATATATATATATATATATATAAATATATATATATATATATATATATATATATATACACATATATACATACATACATACATATATACACATACACAATACAATAATAATAATAATACTAAGTAGTAATTAAAAAAAAAAAATGTGCGAATGTATCATATACACATCATCTATCCTACATCAGACTATTAAAGCACTTCGTCACCTTGTCAATATATCCAAAATGTTCTCTATTCAATCTCTCCAAGTTGCCATTAGCCACGAGTGTAAGCCTCTCCATTTCAAATACTTGTTCTATTGTTTCATACCACAGATGTAATTCTGGTGTTTTAGTTTGTTTCCATATCCTGGTCAGCTGCTTCAGTGCGGTTAGGCGCAACATATTAAAAACCTGCATGTTGATACCCAGCCAATTTTCTAATGTCAGGGATTCCTTAATGTCAAGAATATATTGTATGGCTTTCTCTACCTCTTCCCAGTAAGACTTAATTACCGGACATGTAAAAAAAATATGTGTTTGATTTGCTTTACTTTCCCCACATCCTCTCCAACAACCAGATCCTGTTACAGAAGAAATCCTTCCAGTGATATGTGGAGTAATGAAAAATCTCAAACTTATTTTCGATGCAAACTCTCTCCAATGTTTCGACTGTGTAGTTTCGAAATTTTCCTACAAAAATTTTCTCCAGGCTTCCTCTGAGATGTTTATGGCTAACTCTTTTTCCCATTTTCCTTTTACTTCACTTTCCACAATTGTTAATTTTTGCAATATTTTGTATATACGTGAAAGTATATTATCACTTCGATTTGGTATAAAGTCTGGGTCATGCAGCATTTCTCTGAGCTGTACATTCTCACTCTGTATTTTAAATTTTTTGCACAGTTGTCTCTAGTTCCTTACAGTATTTCCTATACAGAATAGATGTCGCTGTTGTTTTTGGCTCTCTTTCCTTAAAAAAGGTAATGTTCCAATTAACCCTGTTGCCAACTCGTTCTTTATATTTAACCACTTTATCTCTGTGTCACCTTTCATCCACTTCATTATTGTTGCAATTTAGGCCCGTATTAACCCCATTTGGTGCCCCTGGGCACTATACCTCAAGTGCCCCCCCCCCAACGCCCGCCAAAGTAATAATGACCGCAAACGTAATAAAAATCAGCAGCATTTAATGTAATAAACCCACAAATGTAATACATTTTCCATAAGCGTATTAGCCGCTGCCTACTGCAAATGTAACACACAATTTCCCACAAACGTAATAACTATCACTATTACGTAATAACTATTACGTTTGTGGGGACGTGAACGTCTGTATTGTAATAACTTTCCACAAATGTAATAGTACAATGAATAATGATCTTATGGTTGTTGCTTGTTTGTTTGCCTATACACCTACTAATCCTACTGACTGTGGGTGCAAAATCCTGCTGACTCTCCGCTCCACTATCACGTAATGGATCATATCTCTCTTTCTCACTCAATATTGTTTTGTGGCATATAAATATCTAGCTTAAACAGATTTATTTCTTTGCATAAGCAAAATGCTTTTTGTTAATGAGGATCATCTCTCTCACACACGGCTGTCTGCATGCTGCACATCACTACCTGCGTGAATATGTTACATCCAAATGAGTCGGAAGCAGCAGCAGCCCGTTCCTAGACGTGGTCTTACATGAAGAAAATGAATTTTGGGCTGTTTTGGTTGTATATGTGTTTCAGAATTAATCTCAAGTTTAATATATAGACCCTAGCCAACATTCAAATGATAAGCTGTAGTTTGGAAATTAGTTTAGTAACGTTAGGTCGGAGGGGTTTTCTCCAACCTAACGTTACCTAAGGGTTTTAATACCCGTTATTTAACAGAGCTGAATAGAGTTTATTGACAGAGGAGACAGATTGTTGACAGAGGGAGATAACTAGCTTGAAAAAAAAAAAAAAAAAATTCCGTGAGGAAAACATCGCCTGACATTTAAATTTAAATTCCCATTGGCAATACAGATTTGAAGAAATCTGGATGTATTTCTCATTTGTAAACACAACACTTATCAGTCTATAGGCAAGAATCTAAAGGTTTATTAATTCAATTTTATTCAAATTCGCTTCATTGGCATGAATGCCACAACAACAATATTGCTAAAGCACCAAGAACCTCGAAGAGTACCCAGCACTAGAACAGCCAAGATTCAAATTTATGTGCAATAATTTTGTTGAATGAAAAAAAATGCAATACTGCTGTTACATGACTTTTCCTGAAAGTGTCTGTATTTTAATTTAGAACAGTTTTTATATAAATTACACAAAAGAAAAATGTTTTACCTATTTCGGCCATAAGCGGTCATATTGACCACACATCATTTCGCAGGGTTTGCTATTTTCATTGTCTCTCTTCTCTAACTTTGTGAGCGGTCTCCAGCTGTGCTTCTTTGTGAATTTACTTGTAAGTGAGTCATTATATAGTTGTATTATAGCCTGGTTGAAACCATGGGCAGACAAAAACCCCTCCGTGAAACAGCACGACGAGCTGTTCAACACTAAAGTGTGGTGATGCGACTCTGACTGTGTAGCAGAAAATCCGAGGAAGAATGTCTGCATCCTGAGCACCTGCACACAGGTGTGGGCAGCTGTAGTGGGGCGAAGACAAAACCAGAGTCTGTGATGTACTACAACTACACCGAGTACGGCGTGGACGTCCCGGACCAGAAGGCGAGGGCATCTGAGGAAGATGGACAGTGGCGGTCTTCTATAACTTCCGCGACCTGGCTGGGATCAATGCCTGCATCTTATTCAAGGAGCACCAGCAGCAGGAGAGCCCGGAGCAAAGTCCTGCAGCAGCTGGCAGAGGAGCTGAGGGCGGAATACATGGAGGGGAAAGCGGCTGCGGCAGTCGGCACAAGGTGGGCAGCAGCGGAGGCAACCACCGCAGCAGCAACAGACACGGAGACGGAGGCAGTGCCGGTCCGAAAAAAGCTGCAAACGGAACCAAACGCCGGACACTTGACACGCCACAAGCCCGTGTGTGGTAACTGTGCATCTGGTATCGTCTCCACAGTTAGCTTCGGTTTCGTCAGCACTGCACCTGCTAGTGACCGCAGTTCTTCTTCCTTCTTTGTGGACCAACCCAACTCTGACCGATTGTGGGGGGGAGACACGAGTGATGGGGTCATGTAATCCTGATTTATTATTATTGTTGTTATTTTTATGAAATTGATATTCATAAACGAGTATGAGTATGGTCTTTCAACAATTTCCAGTGAATAATATAAACATTTAAGCAAAACATTTTTAAAGCTTGTATCATGAGGTGCCCCCCCACTGGCTGTAAATGGTTGGTGCCCCTGGGCACTTGCCCAGTCCAGTCTATGGATAATCCGGCCTTGGTGTTGCATAATAATAATTTTGTATATTCGAGATGCCTAGCCCTCCTTCGTCTTTAAGTTGAGTTAGTATTTTAAATTTAACTATGTGTTTTTTATTATTCCAAATAAAATTTGCAATCATTTTATTCCAAGTATTAAAGCAGGTCTCTGGTAAAATAAGAGGTAATGCTTGAAATAAGAAAAGAAATTGCGGAAGTATCATAATTTTGATCGCTTCCACTCTACTATGTATCCCATCTGGTATTAATTTCCACCTATTTAAATCCTGCCTTATCTTTCTTTCCAGAGTGCAGTAGTTGTTTTTATATAGTTCATTCAAATTTGTACCAATGGAAATACCTAAATATTTTATAATCTCTGTGTCCCATTTAAACTTATAACGTTGTTTAAAAACTTGATTCATCTGTGTTCCAATACTGAGGGATTCACATTTATCTTCATTTATTCTATATCCTGATATTGTGCTATATTTTTCAATCTCCTTCCATAAGTGTTGTATTGCGCTTTCAGGCGAAGTTAGATAGACAATTATATCATCTGCATATAGTGCTAATTTATGTATTTCTTTCCCTATCTTCATCCCTTTAATATTTTCGTTTTGTCTTATGGCTGTTGCCAGCACCTCAATATATATAGCAAATAATAACGGAGAGAGAGGATCTCCTTGTCGAGTGCCTCTTTGGATGCTAAATTTCCTGCTAAAGGGTACCATTTGTTTTGACTATAGACACAAGTTTACTATAAAGTACTTGTAAACATTGGCAAAATGTCTCATCCATACCAAAGCTCTTAATTGTTTCAAACATAAAAGGCCAACTAACTAAATCAAAAGCTTTTCAGCATCTAATGTCATCAATAATAGCTCTTCCTTCTCTTGTGCATAATCAATTATATTCAGTGTTCGTCTAATATTATCAGCCAGTCTTCCTGGGATAAATCCACATTGATCGGGATTAATTATATCTGTAATTGTATCTTTTAGCCTGTTCGCTAATATTGATGATATTATCTTATGATCTGTGTTGAGTAGTGATATAGGTCTATATGATGCACATTTTGTAGCATCTTTCCCATCTTTATGTATTAATGTTACTATTGATGATAACCATGTTTGAGCCCACTTTCTTCTATCTAGGCAAGGCAAGGCAAGGCAAGGCAAGTTTATTTGTATAGCACAATTCAGACACAAGGCAACTCAAAGTGCTTTACAGGCACACACAAATTACATTAAAAGACATAAACATTTCATTTAAAAGACATTAAAAATTGCATTATAAAAAAAAAAAAAAGAAAACTCAGAGTAATAATGCAGTTCAAAGACTTGAATTGCTTCAGTTAAAAGCAGTGGCAAAAAGAAATGCTTTAAGTCTTGATTCAAAAGAGGTGAGTGTTGGAGCAGACCTGCAATTTTCAGGGAGTTTGTTCCAAATATGTGGTGCATAGTAACTGAAAGCTGCTTCTCCATGTTTACTTCTGACTCTGGGGACTGAAAGCAGACTGGTACCTGACGATCTCAGAGGTCTGGATGGTTCATAACGCGGCAGCAGATCAGAAATGTAGTTTGGCCTGAAACCATTCAATGCTTTATAAACCAACAACAGGACTTTGAAATCTATTCTTTGATAGACAGGAAGCCAGTGTAAAGATCTGAGAACTGGAGTGATGTGATCTACTTTTTTGGTTCTTGTTAGGACTCGAGCAGCAGCGTTCTGAATCAGCTGCAGCTGTCTGATGGAGTTTTTAGGGAGTCCTGTAAGGACACCATTACAGTAGTCGAGTCTGCTGAAGATAAATGCGTGAACAAGTTTCTCCAAATCCTGCCGAGACATAAGCCCTCTTATCCTGGATATATTCTTAAGGTGATAGTAGGCTGACTTTGTAACTGTCTTAATATGGCTGCTGAAATTCATGTCTGAGTCCACAGTCACACCGAGGTTTCTGACTTGGTCTGTAGTTTTCAACATTACAGACTGAAGCTGAGCAGAGACTTTAAGTCGTTCTTCCTTGGATCCAAAAACAATTATTTCAGTCTTATCTTTGTTTAACTGAAGAAAACTCTGACACATCCAATCATTGATTTGTTCAATGCATCTACTCAGGGTATGTATGGGATTTTAGTCCCCTGGTGATATGGTTATATAAATTTGTGTGTCATCTGCATAACTATGGTAGCAAATTTCATTGTTTTCCATTATTTGAGCTAGAGGGAGCATGTAAATGTTGAATAGTAGAGGCCCCAGAATGGAGCCCTGGGGTACTCCGCTTGTCATTTTCATCCGTTCAGATGTGTAGTCACCAATAGACACAAAGTAATCTCTCTCATTTAGATAAGATTTAAACCACTTTAGTGTTGTACCAGAGAGTCCAACCCAGTTTTCCAGTCGGTCCAGTAGTATATTATGATCGACTGTGTCAAACGCAGCACTGAGATCCAGTAATACTAAGACTGAGATTTTTCCGCTGTCTGTGTTTGAATGAATGTCGTTGAAGACCTTAACGAGGGCCGTCTCAGTGCTGTGATGTGGTCGAAATCCTGATTGGAAAACATCAAAACAGCCATTTATTATTAAGTAATTGTTCAGCTGTTGAAAGACAGCTTTTTCAATTATTTTACTTAAAATTGGGAGGTTTGAAATGGGCCTATAGTTATTCATTACTAATGTGTCTAGAGTTCTCTTCTTCAGGAGTGATTTAATGACTGCAGTCTTAATGGCTTGGGGGAAGACACCTGAGAGAAGAGACGTGTTAACAATCTGTAGCAGGTCTGGAATCATGCAGTCTGAAACTTTTTTGAAGAACCCTGCTGGTAAAATATCCAGGCTGCAGGAGGAAGACTTCAAATGCTGTATAATGTCTTGAAGGTTTTTGTCATTAATTGGATGAAATTGTGTCAGGGTATTAGAGTTGGGTTTAGGTGGACAAAACGACAACACACCTCCAGTACCTGGTAGAGTGGCACTGACCGCTTGTCTAATGTTCTGAATTTTGGCAGTGAAGAATGATGCAAATTCATTACAGGCCCTGGTAGACAGATGTTCAGCTGCTACTGGCACAGGAGGGTTTGTTAACCTGTCGACAGTACAAACAAGGCATGAGCATTATTTTTGTTCTTGGTGATAATGTCTGAGAAGAAGGACTGCCTTGACTTTTTTAATTCTAAATTAAAAATGTAAAGTCTCTCTTTATAAATGTCAAAATGAACCTGGAGATTTGTTTTTCGCCACCTGCGCTCAGCTTTTCGACATTCCCTTTTTTCCATCTTGACTAGGGTGGCGTTTCTCCAAGGAGATTTTTCCTTACCAGAGACCACCTTCACTTTAGTGGGTGCAATGGCATTCATGACATTTGTAATTTTGGAATTGAAATGAAGTACAAGGTCATTGACAGAGAACCTAGAGAGGGGTGGTATGGAAGAGAAAGCATCAATGAATATGTCACCAGTGTTTTCAGTGATGTATCGCTTTGAGACAACCTGAGTTTGAACATTTGTGTGCACTGATATATCACTCTCAAAGAAAACACAGTAATGGTCGGAGAGAGGGACATCAGATACCAGAACCTTAGAAATGTTCAGACCCTTTGAGATAACTAAGTCCAGGATGTGGCCCCTGTTGTGTGTGGGCTGTGTCACATGCTGAGTGAGTCCAAAGTTATCAAGGACACAGCACAGTTCTTTAGTCCATCTGTCCTCAGGCTTGTCAACATGGATGTTAAAGTCACCAACAATTAACACACAATCAAAGTCAGTGCAGATAAGAGATAGTAACTCAACAAGGTCATCAAAGAAATATGTGCAGTATTTAGGTGGCCTGTAGATGTTTAGAAATATAGCTCGAGAAGATGAGTTTACCTGAAGAGCAACATATTCAAAAGAAGTAAAATTTCCATAAAACATCTGCTTGCATTTGAGTAACTCATTAAACAAAATACTACTACTATCTAGTGCATGCCTGTATGCTCTAATCAGTAGCGGACTTAATTGATCTTTAAAAACTCTGCCGTTATTGGTTTTGTTAACTTTTCGTTATTTACTTGTGTTACTTTTGGTAGCTCCAGTTTTCTTAAATATGCCCAAATTTATTCGCGATCTGCACTTGCCTCTGCCCTATACAGTTTTTTGTAGTAACTAGCAAATTCTTCTACGATCTGGTCCTTGTCAGTTATTTTTCTAGCTTGTTCTGGTTTTAAATTTGTAATGTGCGCTTTCTTTATTTGTTTCTTGAGTTTGTAAGCCAGTATCTTTAAGGACTTTGGCCCACCATCATAACTTTCCTGCCTTGTAAACATCATTAACTGTTCAATCTCAAACATGCGTATTTTTTCTAATTGTGTCTTTTAATTGTAGCTTATCTTCCTTGCTATTCGTTTCACTGTGTCTATTCTCTATTGTTTTATGTCCTCAATTAGCTGTTTCTCTTGTGCTCTTCTTGTTTTTTTTCTAGTTGAGGAATATGAAATAATATATCCTCTCAAGATTGCTTTGGCTCCTTCCCATAATGTAATTGGATCTTTATCCTCTGTGTCATTTATTTCCACATAATCTTTTAGTTCTTTTTTTATTAGTTCTATAAACTCTAGTTCCTGCAAAAGTGAATTGTTTAGTCCCTATAAGCTCTTGCCCTTACTAGTTTGTAATGATATTGTCAGGGAGATCGCTGCATGATCTGACATGTTTATTGAGCTGATGTAGCATGTTTTAACTAGCGTTATATTTTGTTTATACATAAAGAAATAATCAAGCCTATTATAGATTGAATGTCTCCCAGAGTAACAGGTGTATTCCTTTTTATCTGGATTTAGCTCACTCCATATATCTACAAGTCCCAATTCAGAGCATGCTTTCCTCAGTAGACTGGCGTTTTTCTCTGCTCTATGTACCTTGGTACTTGATGAATCTAGTTTTGAATTCATCACCAGGTTTAAGTCCCCTGCCATTATTACCACTCCCTTTGTCTTTGTAACTAATAAGTCTATCAACTGTACCATAAGTTCAGGGCCTGTGTCAGGTGGATAATAAGTATTCAAAAAAGAAATTTCCAATCCTTCTATTTTACCAACTACTAAAACATATTTTCCTTCCTTATCCGTATAGCAGTCTTCTAGTTCAAAGCTTACATGAGGTTTAATTATTATTACTACTCCTCTTTGTTTTGAGTTGCATGTGCTATAATATACTTGGCTCTTTGTTATTTTCTTTAATTTTTCATGTCCACATTTTCTTTCTCCATCTCCAACAAAATCTTTGTCCTTTTTATGACATTATTTATCCCATTGACATTCAGAGATATTACCTTTAAATCACACATGAAACAGGTGACAAGTCCTTGGAAAAACTATCCTTTTTATTCGTCTGATTTTATCCGACTGATGTACTCCTACAGAGTGGTGTAGGCAGATATATGTGTATCCAGG
Organism: Sparus aurata; assembly: GCF_900880675.1. Classification (NCBI taxonomy): domain Eukaryota; kingdom Metazoa; phylum Chordata; class Actinopteri; order Spariformes; family Sparidae; genus Sparus; species Sparus aurata. The sequence goes on along the minus strand of NC_044203.1, from coordinate 1,995,907 downwards.
TGAATATGCTTGTATATGCGTGCATGAATGTACGTACATGGACCTACACGTCTGTGTAGTGAGCATGCAACTGTTAGGGGTAAACCAAAAAAAGAAAATAATAATGAAAGAAATGATTGAAAAAAAGAAAACAGGTAAACACAAGAACATAAGAGTTGAGTTCCATTTGTACCACCCCAGGCAGAGGTGATATCCCTTGGTGACTGTTGTTATAAACATTTTTGGGATCAGGGTGTCAGCCAACATTGTAAGCATGTACATACCCTATTGTGTCAGCTTGTAATAGAAAAACCCCCCTCACCCTCCTTATATCTAGTATCCATATTCCCCACAATAGGAAGATATTAAAGCCCAGTATGGCTTTAGTCCTTTTCATTCATATCTACATACACTCATCCACATACACCCCCCATGCATACCTCTACATGTATACACACACACACACACACACACACACACACACACACACATACATATATACATATACACACATACATACACACATACGTACATTCATACATACATACACATACATATACACACACATACATACACACATAGGGCTCTATCTTAACGATCTGAAATGCAAGTATCAAACGCAAAACGCAAGTACTTTTGTGGGCGGATCTCAGGCGCCGTTGCTATTATGCCGGCGGGATAAATGACTCTTGCGCCCGACACAAATCTAAAATGGGTTGAGCTGAAGTAGCTACATTACTCATAGGTGTGGGCAGGGGCGGTTCTAGGGGGGGGGCCAACAGGGGCCAGTGCCCCCGTAACTCTGAGTCTGGACCCCTCTGTGGCCCCCCCTGACAGGGAGTCTGCATCAATAATACAATGACAGATTTCTTGCAATGATTTTGTTTTAAAGGGAAAGGCAGAAATTAAGTGTATCAGCAGTTTACTACCCAATCACAATTGTTGAAACTGTAAACACTGTTTTGTCTGAATGAGAGATTTATCTTTTTTTCCGGGTTGTATGTGCCCCCTAACAAAAAAGCCGGCCCCAACCTGGCCCCCCTATTAAAACGGTCCTAGAACCACCACTGGTTTGGGCGAAACGTGCAATAAACCAATCAGAGCGTCATCTCACATTCCCTTTGAAAGCAGGCGCGCTTGTTCCATGGCGGATTGCTATTATAATGGCGAATTTGCCAGGCGCACGCCAGGAGCGGTTCACAGCCGAGGAGACTGACGTTCTCGTCAGGGCCGTAAAAGACCGAGAAGTGTATGGGGATGGGAGAAACCCATCCAAATTAGCTTTGGTTAAACGGGCATGGGAGGAAATTGCCACAATTGTTTCTACGGCTGGCATCCCCAGGACATCGCATCTGGCCTCGGGAGCAGCGCAAACACCAAGGTGCAGAGGATCCAGACCCACTACATGCCGTGGCAGCATTGTCAGATGCGTCCGGGATGCGGCAAGGTATTAATGCCCGCAGTGATGTGCACAAGAGGGGGGGCAGGGCAGTCGCCCCCCCTCGTGGCCCAATTGTTGAAAAACACGCGCTAAAGTGCCCTCCTGAGAGCCAAAACGTGCTAAAGTGCCCTCCTGAGTGCCCAAAAAGCATGCTGAAGTGCCCTCTTGGTTGGCAAAACACACTAAACTGCCCCCTTGGCTGGTTAAAACATGATAAACTGCCCTCTTGAGAGCCAAAACATGCGCTAAAGTGCCCTTTTGGGAGCCAAAACGCGTGCTAAAGCGCCCTCTTGGGAGCCAAAATGCGCACTAAAGCGTCCTCTTGGGAGCCAGAACACGCGCTGAAGTGCCCTTCTTTTCGCCCCTGCCCTTCAAAAAGTCTGCGCACGCCACTGAATGCCCGTCTTGACCGGGTGGCGATGTTGCTGCAGCCTCTCAGGCGCATCGCTTCAAGTCTCCAAACGCACCACCTGCTCCTGGTGTGCCCCTTCCTCCTTCCTCCTCCTCCCCCAACTCCATCTCCGTCCACCCGCTCCACTAGGAGCACATCGCGCATTGCCACTCCCGGACCCTCACGGCTACGGCGGGCGCATCGCATATCAGAGGGAAAAAAAATTAGTTCTTCTGTTTAAATCTTTTCAACTTTTTTTTGTATGTGTAGCAGTATGAAGGAGCGTTTGATGGGTTTCAGCTGTGTGGCTCTTTCCAGCCAATCACTGTGAGGGAGCACCTTATAAAGGCAGGCATAGGGCACCTGGTTGTCCTCTTGCCTGACAGAGCCTGGGTCACGTGACTTCCTGGCGCCCTTCACTTCCGCCTTCACTTGGTTGCAGGTAGGCTGCCGGTTGCGACTATAGTCTGGTCTCACGTTGTCTCTCCAGTTTTCATGGTGGTCATTTTATTTTAGCAGGCTCGCTTGGGTGTTGCTGCTGGCCGCACGTTGCTCGCTGCTGGTTGTGTGCTGCTTAATGTCCGCTGCTGGTTGCTGTGTAGCGGATCGTGTTGCTCCACACCGTGCCGACCGTGATTGCCTGACTGGTATGTAGCACAGTGACTGTAGCTTCCTCCTCCAGCCACTCGTAAGTTGCTAATATCTGTTCTCTTATTGTAGGCTAGAGACACCTGTGTAGCGGCATAGCAACCGCTAACCTGCAAGAAATCGCTGCTGCTTTGCTTTGCCTTGCTTCACTTCGCTGCTTTGCTTTGCTTGGCTTCACTTCGCTGCTTTGCTTCGCTGCTTTGCCTCACCGCTAGCTGCCGTGCTGCTAACAGCTGCATTGCTTTACGTAGCTATTGCTTTGACTCATTGCTTGGCCTCACACTGCGCTGACACAGACTTTTATTTGCATCCGAGGTTGCAGGGGTTCAACGCTGTCTGTCTGGCTCCTGGCTGCTCACTACAGCTGGCTAAAAGTGTTAGCCTTCGTCCAGGCTTTCTTTAAGCGTTGCCGTGGCCTAATCGTTGCTCGGCAATCCCATACTGAACCGTGTACTGTCAACCCTGTCACTTGTTTTGTGTGTGTGCGTGTGTTTGAGAGAGTACAGTGGGAGAATTTATTCCATTCTTTGTGATTAGTAGTTTATGATCTTTTCTTTATTTTCTTTTGTAATAATTGGTCTCACTGCAACCTGTAATTCTGATTTGTTAGATTTATGGTTATTTTGGTCTTTGCAGGTTGCAGGTGAATTTCATTTGATGTAAATCTTAATTCTATTTTAGTTGTGTCAAATCTTAGATGTAAGATTAAGTCTTGGATTTCTTGTTTGATTCATTGTATTTAATGTTAGTGTTCTCACCTGCTGTCCTCTGATTTCCCCCATTCAGGTGCTGAGCCTATGGTGGTGGATTGGTGTCCTGGTGGCGGTGTCCCTCTTGTGTTTTGCACTTTTTAGGTTGATTTTGCTTCACTGTTATTTACTTCACGTGTGGTGTTCCTGGGATCCCCTTTGTTTTGGACCCATCTCCCCCCACTAAGTCTCAGCCCTGATTGGTCCCCATTTTTGCCCCAGTGAGTGACTTCTTAATACATTTTTAAGACTATTTGAACTAAAATAAATAAATGTTTTGTACCCAGTTATGTGGTCTCTGCCTCATTGTGAAACGGACCTGAGTGCCTTATTTTCATTACAAGTTGTCCTTTAAAAGGTAAAAAGGTCCCTGGGTGAAACCCCCAGGGTGGCGTTGTTTGGCGTGAAATGCCGTAATAACTGAGTGCCGTCCAGAGCACGCACCTCGTGCCGCCACAATCTGGCGTTGTCGGCAGGATTTGCAATTTGAGAGCAGAGACGCATATTCTGGTATTTTGTTTTTTTCTTTGAATGAGAATTTGTGACAGTGTTACCATTTGGAGTGTCAAGCATTTTAAGTGTTGGTGTCTGACCTGTGTTCTTCTTCCGAGGCAAAGCAGCAGTCGATTTCTTGGATTTGAGAAGAGTCCTGTGAGGAGCCTGCCCTCCTTCTTCCCTTTTTCCCTGGTCTCATCCTTACGGTAGGAAAGCTTTAGTTGTTACAGGTTGTCATGGAGGCAGAATTGCAGGAACTGAGGGAAGTTGTCGCTCAGCTAAGAGCAGATAACGAGAGGCTGAGACAGGAACAGGTTGCGGCCGTGCCTGGCCCTAGCACAGCGCCCCCAGTTTCTCATACACCTGCTTCTTCTACTGCCAGTGCTCCTTTAACAGAGCGACTGATTTTTGTGCCCCGAGACCGAAAATGTCCCACATTTAGGGGAAAGTTAGGGATGGGGTTAACGGAGTGGTTGGAGGAGGTTCAAGCTTGTATGAGAGCACGTCACTTGTCTACATCCGATCAGGCATTCTTCTTATTTGACCACTTGGAAGGTGAGGCACGTGAGGAGATTAAGTACCGTTCCAGTGGAGAGCGTTCCGATCCAGATAAAATCATAGAGGTGCTACAGGAGCTATATGGGTGCGTAGAGTCCTATGTAGCTTTACAAGAAGCCTTTTTTTCTCGACGGCAGCAAGAAAGCGAGACCCTGTTAGAGTTTTCACTTGTGTTGATGAGTCTCATGACAACTGTGAAGCAGCGTGCACCCAGTGGCATACCCAATGCAGAGGTTTTGTTACGTGACCAGTTTGTGGAGCATGTGCTGGATGGGGCCCTTCGTCGTGAGCTGAAACAGTTTGTGCGCCGGCAGCCTACCGCTACCTTACTTGAGGTTAGGAGTGAGGCCATCAGGTGGGAACGCGAGGGCTTACCCGGGGGTGTTAGGGGTCGGAGTCAATCTGTCCCTTCTATCTTCGGTGCTCAGTGTGTGGTTCAGGGTAGTAGCCAGAGAGGTGTTGGTTCCCCACCAATACCCGAGCTGCGTGAGTTGCGTGAAATGCTAAAGTTACAGCATGGGCAGGTGAATCAACTGACTCAGAGCATTTCCCATTTGCAGGGCCCTCGGCAGCATAGCCGAGTAGCTTCTCGTGGTCCCATAATCTGTCGGCGATGCCAGCAACCAGGTCACATTGCTAGGGAGTGTGATGCGGCCCGTGTCCCTTTCCGTGTTCAGCATCCTTTGCCAGCCTCCCAGTCAAACAGGCCATTCCACCCTGCCCAGGTGCCGGAAAACTAGTGCCCGCCGAGCTGCAGAGCCACAGTTTGGGCGGGGCAGTTACGGGCTCCAGGGGTGTAGGTGACGTGGAAGTGTCCAAGCTCATGTCGTCTTGTCCCCATTTAGATGTGAGCATGGGCGGCATTGCCGTTTCTTGTCTGATAGATACAGGGTCTATGGTGTCAACCATTACAGAGTCTCTTTTTCAACAGCACTTTGAGCCATGGGGCCAAGAACGCCTGAAATCGTGTCACTGGCTGCAGCTTAGAGCAGCCAATGGCCTGGCTATCCCCTATGTTGGTTACCTTGAGCTAGACGTGGAGCTTTGTGGTAAGAGGTTGCCAGGTTGTGGGATTTTGGTGGTCAAGGATCCTCCTGGCTGTATGTCTTCCCAGGTTCCAGGTGTTCTAGGGATGAATGTTATACGTAAGTGCTACAGGGAGTTGTTTGGGCATCATGGCCTGGCGTTTTTCGACCTGCCGGTGGTGTCTGAGGTCCCCAAGCGTGTCATGCAGGCTCTGCAAAAGTGTCATCAAGCCAATGTTGAGATTGATCAGAGCGCAGGGACGGTAAAGGTTCGTGGCAAAAGGGCTTGTCGTATCCCAGGTGGGGTGCTGAAGATTGTTGCGGCCACCTGCTCGCAGCAGTACTCTGGCAGCACTGTGTTGTTTGAACCATTAGACTCTGGCCTGCCAGCCGGACTGCTGGCTTCTCCTGCCCTTGTGCCGGTGGTACGGGGCACAGCCTACATTCCCATTGTGAATGTCGGCGCTTCCGATGTGTTGCTCTATCCTCATGCAGTTGTTGGCACCTTAGACGAGGTGCGTGTTGTCAGCTTGCCTGCTGGTGTTACTGAGGTGCCAACTTTGGTGGCTACAGTGGCTTCTCAGTCGGTCTCCCCACCAGTGCAGGATTCGATAGCAGCCATTGATTTGGGTCATTTGCCTGCTGAAGTACAGGATAAGGTGAGGGCTCTTCTTGGTCAGTACAGTTCCATCTTTTCGGCCCATGACGGGGACCTTGGTTGTACTGACCTGATTTCCCATGAGATCCCCCTCTTGGATGATGTCCCAGTGAAGCAACGCTACCGCCGCATCCCTCCATCTGAGTATGAGGTTGTTAAAGACCATATTAACCAACTGCTAAGTGCTCAGGTCATTAGGGAGAGCAGCAGCCCCTATGCCTCTCCAATTGTTTTGGTCAAGAAGAAGGATGGCACTGTTCGTATGTGTGTTGATTACAGGCTCCTTAATGGGAAAACCAGGAAGGATGCTTTTCCGTTGCCCCGTATAGACGAGTCTTTAGATGCCTTGACTGGGGCCCGTTGGTTTTCGACCATGGACCTGGCCAGCGGATATAATCAGGTCCCTGTGGTAGAGTCTGATCGTTCCAAAACTGCCTTTTGTACTCCCTTTGGCCTCTTTGAGTGGAACCGTATGCCCTTTGGGCTTTGCAACGCTCCCAGCACCTTCCAGAGGTTGATGCAGCGGATTTTTGGTGACCAGCAGTGCCAGTCTCTGCTGCTCTATCTGGATGACATCGTGGTCTTCTCCTCTACCATCGAGCAACATCTGGAGAGGTTGAGTGTGGTGCTGGGGCGTCTGCAGCGGGAAGGGCTAAAGGTGAAGCTCAGTAAGTGTGCCTTCTTTCAACAGGAAGTCAGTTACTTGGGCCATGTCATTTCTGACAAAGGTGTTTCAACTGATCCTAGTAAGATCGAGGCCGTTTCCAGCTGGCCACCCCCTGCCACTCCATCTGAGCTGCGCTCGTTCCTTGGCTTTGCCAGTTATTACCGCCGCTTCGTAGATGGTTTTGCAAGGCTGGCTGCACCTCTGCATAAGCTGGTGGCAGAACTGGCAGGCCCAAAGTCCAAGCGGGCTGATCAGACACTTTCTGGTCGCTGGACAGAGGAGTGCCACAGTAGCTTCGAGGCACTCAAAGCCAGGCTCACATCGGCACCTGTTCTGGCTTATGCAGACTTCACGCTCCCATTTATTTTGGAAGTGGATGCCAGCTATGGAGGTCTTGGGGCTGTGTTATCACAAGAGCAGGGCGGTAAGGTGAGGCCTATAGCCTATGCAAGCCGTGGTTTGAGGCCCACTGAGCGCAACATGCAAAACTACAGCTCCATGAAGTTGGAGTTTTTGGCGCTCAAGTGGGCGATGACCGAAAAGTTTCGGGAGTATCTGTTGGGCCACAAATGTGTTGTCTACACCGACAACAACCCCTTAAGCCACCTGTCATCCGCTAAGCTGGGGGCCACTGAGCAACGCTGGGCAGCCCAACTGGCATCCTTTGATTTTGAACTTAAATATCGCTCTGGCCGAAGCAATAAGAACGCGGATGCTCTCTCCCGCCAGCATCCCCCTGAGCCACAGGACATGCAAACGATGGTCCGTGGCACACTGCTCCCTAAGCCGTTGCAACAGGCCTTGCAGGTGCAAAAGGTGGGTGCAACACAAGCTGCCGTTGCAGCCTTGCCCCATCATCCCCCCTCTGACATTGTCACCCTCCAGTATAACGACCCCGTCATCAAAGAAGTTCTGGTTTTCTGGAGGCGTAAACAACATCCAAATAAAGAGGAGCGCAAGAATGCGTCTCACTTAGCCTTGGTGTTGCTTAGGCAGTGGGATCAGTTGGTGGAGGAGAATGGTGTGTTGTATCGCCAGGTTTTCCGGCCGGACGGGGCAGAAGCCGTGTTTCAGTTGTTGTTACCTGCTGCTTTAAAAGCAGACGTGCTGAATGAGGTTCACCAGGGGCATGGTCATCAGGGGGTCGAGAGAACCTTAGAGCTCCTGCGGCAGCGGTGTTACTGGCCAGGCATGTCGGCTGAGGTGGCACAGTGGTGCCAGGCATGCGAGAGATGCCAGGTTGCCAAGGAGAGTCAACCGACTGCCCGTACCTTCATGGGGCACTTGCTGGCATCTCGGCCTAACGAGATCCTCGCCATTGATTTTACTGTTCTGGAGCCCAGCCGGAACGGCATGGAAGACGTCCTTGTAATGACTGACGTTTTCAGTAAGTACACGTTGGCTGTTCCGACCCGGGATCAACGAGCCACCACTGTAGCTCGAGTGTTAGTAGTTGAATGGTTCTCAAAATTTGGTGTCCCGGCCCGAATACATTCGGACCAGGGGCGAAATTTTGAGAGTTCCCTCATTCAGCAGCTTTGTGCTTTGTATGGCATAGAGAAGTCTCGCACTACGCCATACCATCCGTCGGGGAATGGGCAATGTGAGCGTTTTAATCGCACGCTTCACAACTTGTTGCGTACGCTACCAGTGTCACGTAAGCATGACTGGAGTTCCTGTCTGCCCCAAGTTTTGTATGCCTACAACACCACCCCGCATCAAGCCACCGGTGAGTCTCTTTTCCTCTTGATGTTTGGCCAAGAGCCTAGACTCCCAGTTGATTTTCTGTTAGGCCGTGTTCAAGATCCTGTTGGTGGCAGTGTTCACGAGTGGCTCCAGGAGCACCAAACACGCTTGCAGATGGCTTTCGAGGGAGCTCGGGACAGGTTGAAGGCTGCGGCAGAACGTCGGAAGAGGAATCATGACCAATCTGTCCGTGACATTCCCCTAAAGGAGGGCCAGTTGGTGTGGTTGCGAGATCTTACTGTTCGGGGGCGCCATAAGATCCAGGATCAGTGGGCCTCGGTTGTGTATCGTGTTTTGAGGGCACCGAAGGAAGGGGGGCCAGTTTACACCATAGCCCCAAGGGATGATCCAACCAGAGCCAGGCAGGTCCATCGTACTCTGCTGAAGGCTGTGGTTGGGGTCGACCCTCCAGGTAGTACCGCTGTCTCTCTTCCGTCTGCTGAGCAGCCTCAGTCAGAGGATGAGCTGTCATGTGATGGCGATTTGTTGTTCCTGAGGTCAGAGCATTCTCTGACCACTTCCCACCAAGCCGCAGCTGTGACTCAAATCACCCCCCCAGTTATTGCTTCCACAGTCTGACCACGCTCCTTCTGTGCCACTCTTAGCAGTGGATCCTGCTTCTGAGATGGGTCCTTCCCTCCTTGTTGAAGAAGTGGCTGCACGGCGGACCACTAGATCTACTGCAGGTCAACATTCCAATGCCCATCATCTCCCACGGTCCGCAGGTGGGATGGTACAAAGAGGTGTAAACCTTCCTGGCCCAGTGTCTAACGCAGTTGCCGCTTTATTTCGACCGTGGCGGTAATTGTTCTTGGCTCATTGCTGGCTAGTTCATCGTCGGGACGACGATTCAATTGATGGGGGTAGATTGTAGCAGTATGAAGGAGCGTTTGATGGGTTTCAGCTGTGTGGCTCTTTCCAGCCAATCACTGTGAGGGAGCACCTTATAAAGGCAGGCATAGGGCACCTGGTTGTCCTCTTGCCTGACAGAGCCTGGGTCACGTGACTTCCTGGCGCCCTTCACTTCCGCCTTCACTTGGTTGCAGGTAGGCTGCCGGTTGCGACTATAGTCTGGTCTCACGTTGTCTCTCCAGTTTTCATGGTGGTCATTTTATTTTAGCAGGCTCGCTTGGGTGTTGCTGCTGGCCGCACGTTGCTCGCTGCTGGTTGTGTGCTGCTTAATGTCCGCTGCTGGTTGCTGTGTAGCGGATCGTGTTGCTCCACACCGTGCCGACCGTGATTGCCTGACTGGTATGTAGCACAGTGACTGTAGCTTCCTCCTCCAGCCACTCGTAAGTTGCTAATATCTGTTCTCTTATTGTAGGCTAGAGACACCTGTGTAGTGGCATAGCAACCGCTAACCTGCAAGAAATCGCTGCTGCTTTGCTTTGCCTTGCTTCACTTCGCTGCTTTGCTTTGCTTGGCTTCACTTCGCTGCTTTGCTTCGCTGCTTTGCCTCACCGCTAGCTGCCGTGCTGCTAACAGCTGCATTGCTTTACGTAGCTATTGCTTTGACTCATTGCTTGGCCTCACACTGCGCTGACACAGACTTTTATTTGCATCCGAGGTTGCGGGGCTTCAACGCTGTCTGTCTGGCTCCTGGCTGCTCACTACAGCTGGCTAAAAGTGTTAGCCTTCGTCCAGGCTTTCTTTAAGCGTTGCCGTGGCCTAATCGTTGCTCGGCAATCCCATACTGAACCGTGTACTGTCAACCCTGTCACTTGTTTTGTGTGTGTGCGTGTGTTTGAGAGAGTACAGTGGGAGAATTTATTCCATTCTTTGTGATTAGTAGTTTATGATCTTTTCTTTATTTTCTTTTGTAATAATTGGTCTCACTGCAACCTGTAATTCTGATTTGTTAGATTTATGGTTATTTTGGTCTTTGCAGGTTGCAGGTGAATTTCATTTGATGTAAATCTTAATTCTATTTTAGTTGTGTCAAATCTTAGATGTAAGATTAAGTCTTGGATTTCTTGTTTGATTCATTGTATTTAATGTTAGTGTTCTCACCTGCTGTCCTCTGATTTCCCCCATTCAGGTGCTGAGCCTATGGTGGTGGATTGGTGTCCTGGTGGCGGTGTCCCTCTTGTGTTTTGCACTTTTTAGGTTGATTTTGCTTCACTGTTATTTACTTCACGTGTGGTGTTCCTGGGATCCTCTATGTTTTGGACCCATCTCCCCCCACTAAGTCTCAGCCCTGATTGGTCCCCATTTTTGCCCCAGTGAGTGACTTCTTAATACATTTTATTTGAAATTTGAACTAAAATAAATAAATGTTTTGTACCCAGTTATGTGGTCTCTGCCTCATTGTGAAACGGACCTGAGTGCCTTATTTTCATTACAAGTTGTCCTTTAAAAGGTAAAAAGGTCCCTGGGTGAAACCCCCAGGGTGGCGTTGTTTGGCGTGAAATGCCGTAATAACTGAGTGCCGTCCAGAGCACGCACCTCGTGCCGCCACATATGGTTTGCAAAAACGGGAACTGCTTCCTTGTAGATGAGAGAAGCGAAGTGTATGCACGTTGAGCACACGCTACATTATGGCCAAGCATGCGCCCTTAAAATAGCATCTGAATAAGCGCCACTGACTTTAGACTAGGTTTTTCCTGGTCTGTTGCGGAATTGTTTTCTGAAACAGCAAAATAGCACCAGTGAACGTTTGCGCCGGAACACGCCTCCTCTTTTCGCTGAACCGCCCCCGGGAGAGCAAAGTCATTCCCTAATTTAAGGACGAGCGTCTGCGGATGGAAAATTCCAATGTGAGTCGATGCAAAATAGGAATTATACAAGCGCCAGTGTACAAAGTCAATTGCGCTTAGTGCAAGATAGAGCCCCATACACAGGCAGAGTTACATTCATCCACACATGTGTCCACTGATCCCCACTTCTCAACACACACACATACTCTCACAAGTGCATACTCCCAATACAAAAAACCGCCGAAAACAACTGCTTATATTTCTTATTTTAATTAGAGTTAATTTAATTGCAAATTATTAACTGGGGGAATACATACAATAAATTAAAATAAAACTCAGCATTTATCATTTACAATTGCCATTTTCATAAATTCATTAGGCCCCCCCCCCCCCCCCCCCCCCCCCTTTTTTTTATATAATGTTTTGTTTTTCCCCTCTCCGTTTCTGAGAAAAAAAATTACTGAAAAAGATTACTGTTAGTAAAGTAATCCATCAGAAATATAACAAAAAAACAAGCCAATACTCTCAGGCAATACAAGGATTAACCAAAAATTGTTCTTCCATATCTCTATTTTTCTCTTTAACTGAATAAACAAGTTAATTTTACCATAAGCTATTTAAACCAGTAGTTTCCATTGGATGCCCCCCCCAACCCGCCACACACACACACGCACGCACACACACAGACACACACACACACACATCTGTTATATAGGCAATCAAGATATCCTTGAGTACATATGCAAAACAAAGATTAACAGTAATATAAGGGATATTTGTCCTCTTTGAATAACACTTATATGTATATATTTTTTTTTCTTGGTTTTTCCCTCTCAACTTTTCCCTCTTGTCTTCTCCCCCCATTCTCTGTGAATCCCCTCACAAACAAATCAATATCATGGATTTGGGTAAAACTGACAATTCTACAAAAAAAGAGTCAATAATTTAAGAAGAAAAAAAGAGAAAAAGGGAAAAAAATAAACATAATCCCCACAGTTCGCATTAATTGACTACCTCTGGTACAATTCAATGCATTCATACCTTATTCAGTTTATCCGTTGTTGCAGTAGCCCTTTTGCTGCTCTATGGTGGCACCATTAGCCACGAATGTTCTTCTTATCTCCTCCAACATTCAGCTTTGCTTGATAATTAAAGGAAAAATAGTAATGGTAAAGAGAGAAGAAGAGGAGGAGAGGAGAGGAGAAGAGTGAGAGAGAGATGGGAAGGGCAATCCAATTCATTAATCCACAGTTCATTTTCTTCTATCTGCTTGGTATAAGCCTTTCTCCTTCAGTTCTTTAATTGCTGTTGTAGGGTTTGGATACGTCGTAGTTGTCCCGTCTTTGTTTAACATTTTCAACTTTGCTGGTGCCAGAATATGTGTCTTAATGTCCTGGGCCATCAGTTGCTCTCTGACGTCTTTGTACAGCAGTCTCTGTTGTCTTACTTTAAATGTGAAGTCATGGTCGAAGAAAATCTGTGTATCCTTGAAATTCACCTCTTTCTTACTCCAGGCTGCTTGCAACACTCTTCTTTTCGTGTCAGAATCAAAAAGGGCAACGATGATAGGTCATGCAGAATCCTGTCGCTCTTTGGAGGTACGGTGCGCTCTCATAATATGAAGATCTCCTGAGACTCCAAGGGCTTCTCTGAGCAGCTTCTTGAGGAAAGCCGTCATATCGGTGCCTTCACTTTTTTCCGCAACATTATAGATACAGACGTTGTTCTGTCTGGATTGATTTTCCAAATAGTCCATCTGTTCAGTTAATTTGTCGACCCGAGGTATAATTGCTTCTGCTCTTTTCTGATTGTTTATCTCCCCGTCATCCAGACTGCTTACTCTGGTCCACCCGGGTTACGATCAGATCCAGATTATTGCGTAGGTCTGCTGTTTGCTGCATTATTGTTTTAATGTCTCGTTCAGTGTCTTGGCGAAATTCCTTCAATTCAACTCGCAGTTCTTTAAATTCATTAGTTAGGGAGTCTTTTAACTCACCAAACGGTTGTTGAATCTCGCGTTTTTCCGCCATGCCTTTTGTGTTTTTTTCAGATTTCTCCTTCTTAGTTTTCTCCCTGAATTTGATTTCAGTCAACTCAGCCAACTCTTAAGAGGCGCCACCCGAGCGGAGATTCATTCCTTCCTCCTTGCCGACGGGTATTTTCCCTCTTTTTATAGTGTAAATCCAGTTTCATTGAGGAATTGCGGGAGGGCGCGCGAGGAACTATTTCCAAGCTGCCGCCATGTCACCGGAACTGCACAGGTTTTTAAGAATCCTATTCATAATAACATTGACAAACTTAATCATTGGCTTGATAGAGGTGCTAATACAGGTCCCTCATGGGCTCAAATAGAACTATGGTCCTCAAAGTTTTCGTTACGGTCCCTCCTAACTGCGCAAATCCCTCTCAAGATTCATAATGTCTCACAGAACCCTGTTGTTACCAACTCACTGAAAATTTTGATTCAGTTCCTTAAACATTATGGCTTGAATGAGCCATCAACATTAGCCCCAATTGTTACAAACCATGTATATCCACCCTCCCTAACGGATCCTACTTTTAATATCTGGCAAACTGGGCCTGCTTCATGTCAAGGACGTTTATAAAGGAAATATTTTTGCTGATTTTACAGAGCTCACAACCAGGCTCGAATTGCCTCACTCTCACTTTTTCTGTTTTCTTCAAGCCAGGCATTTTATCCAAACTACCTATCCTCACTTCCCAAACCACCCACCCGGATCACTGACTCCCTGCTCACCCTCGACCCTGCCCAAAGACGCTCCATCTCTGTAATTTACAACTCCATAGATTCCCTTAACCCTGACAAATGACTTGCCTAAAGCGAACCTGGGAGGAGGAGATGGGAGTACTAATATCGGACAGCCAGTGGGACCAAATTCTTAAGCTAGTCCACTCGTCCTCCATGTGTGTTAGGCACAGTTTATTACAATGTAAGGTTCTTTTCAGAGTGCGCTATACAAACGCTCGGTTGGCAAGGATCTACCCAGGCACCAGTGACAGCTGTAATAGATGTAAACAGTCACTGGCTAATAACACACACACATGTTTTGGTCCTGTCTGAATCTAAGTGGCTTCTGGTGCCAAATTTTTGATACGAGTGCGATGGTGCTTGACGTGGATCTTAGCCCTGAGCCTTACACAACCCTGTTTGGTTCCCCCCCACTTACAACACCTAGTCTTCCTATGACAAAACAGCGGGTATTGGCCTTTACAACCCTTTAGGCCAGATGCCTTATTCTGTTGAAGTGGAAACATGCTCTCCCAACTTCACACAATAGCTGTCTTAGGGAGGTCCTAAATCACATTAAACTTGAGAAGGTTAGATTCACACTTGCGGGTTCTGGTAAGACTTTCAAACCCCCCCCCCCCCCAAAAAAAAAAACACGCACACACCCACACACACACACACACACACACACACACAAAGTGTTAGTTACAGGTATTTTAGTTGGTTTTGGAATGATTTTAAGCTTTCTTTTCCTCATCAAATCCCATCTTCAATGTACCTACAAAAGAAGCAAACAATGCATTGTCAGGTTACACAGAATAGGACCCAAACGCAAAACACACAAGCCAGCAGATTAGCTGAAGATCAGATCCAAGAAAATACAAAATGCAAAATACAAAGGTAAATTACAAAAGCTAAACAAAGTACAAACCAAGAAAAGCAAAGTATCACATCAAAATGTAGTAGTACACACCAGGAGTGACACGAAATAAAAGATAAAAAGACATGATCGAGAGAAGAAAACGGAAGACACAGGAATGGAGCAGAGACTATACACCCAGACTATAAACACACGGGCACATTTACACAGGTGAACAGGGTCCACGGCCAGACCATGAATTTGCAGAAGAAAATGGATAGATGGATGTGAACACTGTAAAAGGAGGGAAATCACACAATTTGAGGAACTGAAAAGCAAATCATGGCACATGAGGGTAGAACTACAAAATAAAACAGGAAATAGGAAAAACCACAAACTTTGTTTGAAGGTTTAATCCATCTCTCCACTCTGCTCCACAGAAAAGCAAAGCGCATCCAGCCAATTTTCAAAATAAAACATTCCATGCTGGCCTAAGAACTACAGACTACATCACAAAACAAAGTTGGAAATATTAACAATAAACACACCTAAAGCAGGCAACAAAACAATGTAACTATATAGTCAATACTCAATCACTGTAGAAGCACAGAAATTAAGGAAGAAATTTCGCTTTTCTTCTGAAATGCTCCCAGTGGAATATGAAGAGGATGGAACAAAAACTGTAGCACATGCCAGGTTACAGAGACGTGCCCAGTAGAATCACGGCGTTACTGTTCAGGTAAACATGTCAGGGTCTCCCAAGTCTACCATAATTTGTGTAAATTGTGGTGGCTAACATTTTCTGCCATAATTGTAAGTGCCATAAGGGTTCAATTTTATCCGGAGCCTATGATAAGTACACAGGTCATTAACATTGACTTTTATTATTATTTTTACTTTTAACCAAATGTGATAAATGTTAGAAAGGCTGCGAAAGGAGATGGCACGCTCAGCAGGTTGAAACAGTCTGGTGTTTGGAGGAAGCAGGAATCCAACAGGAATTAAATGGATTAAAAGACAATGCTTGCCCATGATTCTGTTACCAAATTGGTTGGGGTGAGCTTTGCATTAGTTTCTTTTTTTTTCATTAAGACTTATGGTGAATCGCTGCATTTGCACCTGTCAGAGGTTGGGTTTTTTTTTGGTAAAGTTTGAACTGAGGGGACTTTTTGGGATAATGTGAAGTTTTTTGCCAAATGTGTGTTGTTTGTATTGAGTGTGCCTCCCTTCCTATGTTTGGTGTGTGTGTCCAGGTCAGACTTAATTTAATTTGTTTTCTATTAATATCTGGTGATAAACTCATAAACAATCTGTTCCTTTTAGTTACTATATTTTTTATGCCAAGACTGTCATAGGTATAAGGTATGGAGCTAGAACAGTCTCAATATTATTCACAAATAAATGAGTGATTTGTATCCGTAAAGCTGGATCCGTATCTGTGCCTCTAATTTGCAACTTGTATATCATCATTTGTTCATCAACTGTATTTTTCAGTGGAAATATATTTTTGAATTTCCACCTATTTCTTGTGTCTCACACAAAATCCACAAATGCAGGGCGCAGGTGACTCGTAAAATGTCACTTGACTCGTGTCTCGTAAAACACAATTCACAAATAAATGCAGAGTGATTTATATCTGTAAATCTGGATCCATGTCTGAGCCAAACGGATTTGTATCTGTAAATCTGGATCCATGTCTGAGCCAAACGGATTTGTATCTGTAAATCTGAATCTGTATCTGTGCCATCTAACATGTATATCATCATTTGGATATCAATTTAGTATTTTTCAGTGGAAATATATTTGTGAATCTCCATCTTTTGCTGTGGATCTTGACTAGCTAACTAGCTGCTTCCATGCTGCTATATTCACACTTTATTAATTATGAAGAGTCAAGACTGCAGCTGATTATGAAAAGTCAATGTCAGACTGCAGCTGAGCACCTCCGGAGAGGGCAGTGCTGCTGCAGTCTTCTCGTCATGTCCGCTAACGTTACGTTATGGCTCTGAGCAGAGGCGGGGCTTCCATGGTGGCACGTGATGCTCCCAGGTGCACCGAGTTAA
This sequence comes from Sparus aurata, assembly GCF_900880675.1. Classification (NCBI taxonomy): domain Eukaryota; kingdom Metazoa; phylum Chordata; class Actinopteri; order Spariformes; family Sparidae; genus Sparus; species Sparus aurata. The sequence continues at coordinate 1,979,183 of NC_044203.1, read as the reverse complement.
GGTAAGAACAGAACTCTACAGGTTCTTTAAGACGTTCACAACAATGTTTTGCTAACTTTTGTTCCATTTGGGTCTAATTTGGTTCAATTAGTATGGGAAACTGTTCTTGTGTGTTTTACTTTAGTTAGCTCTCCATCTGGATAAACGTAAACATCTCTCCACTGTTTCAGTAACGTTAGCAATTAGCATCCGTTGTAAGTTTCGCATTTTGTGACATTAGTTAACAGTCAACAGCAGAGTATCATATCAATGTTGCCACTGTGACGTTGGTACAGTAAAAATAACATGCTGCTTTTCATTGTGTTTGTGGACACGTTTTGAATGTAGACTACAATGAAACGGAGGCAGGAAGATATCTCCAATTACTTCACAAAGAAGAAAATTAGCAGGGAGAGAGCAGATGACCAGCAGGAGTGTGAGAGTAGTCAAGCTGAATGCAGCCAGGCAGCTAACACAGGCCAACATCTCCAGGGCCAGACCGGCCCTCATGGACCTCCAGGTGAAAATGCAGGTATTAGGGAAATGCTTTAAAATGTTTAATGTGGTGTTCTGCACGATTTTACAGTTATTCAGTGAACGAAGCAATTTAAATACCTCCTTTTAATCACAGTACTAAACTGGCACTATGCACTAAAAATTGTGTATTTAAATATTTGCAATTCATGCTATTTATTATTAAAAAACAATTATGTATTTTCTGTTAAAAATAGAATTATAGAAGTGTTTACTGTGTCAATAGGGTTAGGACTGCCCCTGGTGATGATGATGCTGAGTCAGATGACATCTCCAGCAACTCCAGCACCAACAGGAACCTCCCAGTTCATCCTACTTTTGCCACACCGAAAGGTTCCCATGGTAGAGGTAGAATATATATTAAAAATGCTATTAACCTATCACCAGCAACATGTGAATTACTCTTTTGTTTTACTTGCCTGCTGAAATGTAGTTGTCCCTTTAATATATTTAAAAGGATAAAGCTTGACAATCTAAATGTTACTTTGGAGTTGTCATTGCTTAATGAACCAACTCAACGTTTAAAAAGTTAGATAAAATGTTAAACATCTTTAAAAATGAACTTAATTCTTCTTCCTGATTTAAAAAATCCAGAATCTACAGGCATGCAAATATTTTTCAGACACTGGCTGTGGGAACAAGAACAAACGTATATTTTTTAAATGTCAGTGTTGATCATGAGTATTAATTTCCACAGACTCATTTAAGAGTAACTACTACATGGAGCACTGAGATGTTTAATATACAAAGCTGAGCACTAAGTGCTGATTTAGTGTATAGAATATGGTTAATGTTCTTATTTTTAGTGGTAGGTGGTACCTACTCTGCTTAAAACTGATTACTGAAGTGAACTCACATGTTTACTGTACTAAGCTGTTCTGCTGTTACTGTTCTAAATGTCATTGTGATGATTGTGCTTTATCTTATTAAAACTGATAACTACACTGAACACTGAGTTTTTTAATTCTATTTTTTAAGTATATTTTACATTTTTATTGTGTTTTATTTATTTTATTATTAAAGGATATTGTTGTTACATTGTAAGAATTTAAGTGGTGCTTAAAGGTGATTACTATACAGAACACTGCTATGTTCACTGTACAGAGCTAGGAGCACTAACTTCTTGATAACTCTGTACAGCAAACATGCTAGTGCTCTGTGTGTTACCACTTGGTAAGAGTACACCCAGCAGATCTAATGTGGCCAAGAAAAGCAAGATGAAAACAGTGTGTAACTGTACAATATAAATTGAAGTGATCGCCCATATTGAAGTGGGCGACTTTCATTTTTGTTACGTTTGGGCGGCCCCCCCCAGATTAATTGTTGTTAGCCCCTGTGCCCCCCACCAGAAAATTCTCTGGACCCGCCCCTGGCTCTGAGTGACTTTTCATAATTAATAAAGTGTGAATATAGCAGCATAGAAGCAGCTAGTTTGCTAGCCATGCTGCTGCTGCCATTTCATCAAGCAGGCAACCAGTCGCAGCACTTGGTTTGGTCTTCTTCTTCTTCTGTTTAGTATAACAGCGTCTAGCAATGCATTAGTGCCATGTACTGGAAGAAACACACGAGTTGTGAATTGTGTGACACAAAACGGCGTGGAAAAACCATCTCAAAAAGATCTACAGCACAAGATGGAGATTCACAAATATATTTCTACTGAAAAATACTAAATTGATATGCAAATTATGATATACAAGTTAGATGGCACTAATATAGATTCAGATTTACAGATACAAATCCGTTTGGCACAGATTAAGATATACAGATAGAAATCCGGTTGGCTCAGACATGGATCCAGATTTACAGATATAAATCACTCTGCATTTATTTGTGAATCGTGTTTTACGAGACACGAGTCAAGTGACATTTTACGAGTCACCTGCGCCATGCATTTGTGGATTTTGTGTGAAACCGCACGGTAGAAGAGTCTCCAAAGTATCCACACAAATAGGTGGAAATTCACAAATATATTTCCACCGAAAAATACAAAGTTGATGAACAAATGATGATATACAAGTTGCAAATTAAAGGCACAGATACGGATCCAGCTTTACGGATACAAATCCCTCTGCATTTATTTGTGAATAATATTGAGACTGTTCTAGCTCCATATAAGGGAGGGATTTTCTTTTTATTTCAGTGGTTTAATCATATTTCGGTCAGCTGGCAGTGTCCACACATTCCCTTAAAGCAGTGGTTCTCAACCGGTGGGGCCCGCCCCCCTGGGGGGGGCGCGAGTAGGCTACAGGATGGGAGGGAAAAAAAATCTGGAAAAAAAAATAATAATAAAAAATCACGAAAATTCCCCCCATGTCGAAATGCAAGTGGTTGGACTATTATAACACACAAACAAATCATCCTTCTGGCGACTTTTTTTTTTGTCAAAAGCGACTACCGACAAATCTAGTGACTTTTATTGGTGTTATTGGAGACTTTTGTGGTGTTTGGAGACTCTGACTTGAAAGCACGTATCACTCTGCAGTGACTGTGCTCAACGAGCAGCGGGTGCTGCCGTGAGTCCCTCCCCCGTCCAAAAGCACTCACAGGCGGTCAGTCCCTCAGTACCTCGCGCAGCAGTCCAGCCTGCAGTCAGAGCAGAGAGGATGTGCAGGTGTATATTTTGATAAATAACCGCCGGTTCCAAACAAATAATGGGTCTAGTTCATTTATTTTTTTTTAATCAAGGAAGAAGACGTGACCACTGACACTGCACGTTTTTCTTCTTCGCCTTTTTCACATATTGTGCTGCTTTCTGTCAGTCAGTATCACACTGATGATCACCATGGCTCCGGTGCAGCAAAAAAATAAAAAGTACAACTTGAAATTCAAACTTTCTGTCTTAAAATATGCAGAGGAAAACTCGGGAGAAGCAGCCGCTAGATGTTTCTCTGTCGACCAGAAGAGAGGGAGAGAAACTGAGCTTCAGCGTCTGTCCGAGGAGGACAGCAACAGGGCCAGGCTGCCTGGTGGAGGGAGGAAGAAGGCTAGCGAGGAGCCTGAGATAAACATGCAGGGATGAGTTATCAGCAAACGGGCACGCCACGAGAGAGTGTCCCCCAAAATGATCAGGGCGATGGAGAAACAAATGTACGCCACATTTTCTTTCAGAAATGTGCTTATATTTCCTTTGAAACCGATTCCAATATCGCTGAAAACTCCATATTTCTTGTCCGAGCATGGCTGCCAGTGAAAGCTGTAAAATAAATAGAAGTATTTTTGTTTACGGTTGTATACATAAATCCGGCGAAACACCGATAAGCAGCTAAGGAAGTAGCGTGTTGGTCCCGTAGCTGTTGTTGAAGACGTTAGCTATGCGAAAATGTTCTTCTATTTCTCTTTTTTTTTTTTTTTTAAAAACGTATGCTGTTCAATAATTCCGGGAAGAATATGTTGTGAGACCAGGCGGCAATTTGGGACAGTCGATTAATTCCTTCCTCACAAAAATTCGGGATGAAAATATCACAAACTTACCCAGCTTCTCGGTGAATTTTCTGGCATTCTGCTGGGCAATAGTTGTCTTCTGCAGGTGAAGTTGTTGCGGCGGAAGAAACGATTCAGCCAACCAGCACTCGCTGCAAACTCCTCATCTCTGCTGTCACTCAAGGTGGCGGACATTTGTTTCTCCATCGCCCTGATAATTTTGCGGGACACTCTCTCCTGTCGTGCCCGTTTGCTGATAACTCATCACCGCATGTTTATCTCAGGCTCCTCGCTAGCCTTCTTCCTCCCTCCAGCAGTCAGCCTGGCCCTGTTGATGTCCTCCTCGGACAGACGCTGAAGCTCAGTTTCTCTCCCTCTCTTGGGGTCGACAGAGAAACATCTAGCGGCTGCTTCTCCTGAGTTTTCCTCTGCATATTTTACGACAGAAAGTTTGAATTTGAAGTTGTACTTTTTTTTTTTGCTGCACCGGAGCCATGGTGATCATCAATGTGATACTGACTGACAGAAAGCAGCACAACACGTGAAAAAGGCGAAGAAGAAATAACGTGCAGTGTCAGTGGTCACGTCTCCTTCTTTAATAAAAAATAATAATAATAATTAGACACGACATTTATTTGGAACCGGCGGTTATTTATCAAAATATACACCTGAATCCGGCGTTTAAAGTCACCTGACGTTTTCACGAGCAGGATGCTTCCATTGAAAATCCATTAGAGGGCACCGGCAAGTCACAGTCCGCAGCCACGCAGTAATGGCCGTCCTCCTCTAGCCCCCACCTTCCTGCCCCCCGCTCCTCTCACAGACTGCTCTGTCTCCTCCGTCTGCAGCTGTCGCTGTTCACCCGTTTTAAGTGGATTTTCTTCTAAAGAAGAAACTTTTTTATGATGTATATATATATATATATATATATATATATATATATATATATATATATATATATATATATGTATAATGATTTATTTCAACCAGTTACTCTTTCTTAAAAAAATTACTCTTTCTTAAAAAAATTGAAATTGATCTTCCTCTTGCCTCTCAAAAATAGAGGAGGACCAACCTCCTCTGCCTCTATGGACGAGCCTCCTCTGCTACAAACATAGTGCTATACCAAGAATCTTCAACAGTGAATGATTCAGTCTTTAATCAAACTCTTCTCCTTGCCCTAACTTATAACCTTTTTACATGTCAGTCAAGTAAATATAATTCATACTTCTGTTAAATGATGGATGAATATACCTAATTTTCAGAATATTCCTTCAGAATAGCATTGCAAACTTCCAATGTCAACTTGTCACATGTGTTCTTGTGTGTGCTCTTGTTTTCAAAAGTGTCCTTGTGACAATGGCAGCAATGCCTGGCACTGGAAATAGCACTGAGGCCATGGCTTGTACACTCATGGAGTTGAAAGGTATGTGCTAATTCATCTGACCTTTGCAGGGCAGCAGAAGGACAAAAACAGAGTCACTGATGGGGTTAGGGTGCCAAACTGATCTGGCAGAATTTCAGAGAGACTCAATCTCTGCTACATAGCAGGCCAACGGAAACCAATTTAGCCCACCCAAGGTCATGGCTTCAGGACAGGTGGAGCAATGACAGCTTTCTTCTGCCATGAAACCTCAACAATCTTCACTAATAGAATCCCCACCATATATATAATAACATTTTTTCTTATGCAAATGTTTGTGTACAGTGGTGCACAGTACATACCATACAAGGAAGCATTAACTATCTATTTATTTAGTAATGTTGTGCAAATTAAGTCAAATCTGTCATGTTACTTTGAATTTATAACTACTCATTGTCTACTGAGTACTGAATGTCTACTTAATCTACTGACTTGTACAATGGGCAGCGCTCTTGGTCAGTGGAGACTTTGATGTTTGCTGTGGTTCCCGAGTGATGTGAGACAGAGAGTGGAGCAGCAGTTTCTCAGACACACATACCACAACAAAAACACCAGTATTAGCAGATAGCATGGTGAGCCCTGACTGATGGCTGTGAATACAAACAGTGGTGTGATACAGTGTTTTATACAGTAGTATAAAACACTGTACTATTACTGCTAGTAATAGTTCAGTTATAAAGATAAATCCTGGATGCACACCCTGACCCCATACAGGTGTAGACAGGGGGCAGTTTAAGGATCATGTGACAAATCTAGTCAGAATACTGAAATGGTATTTGCAGCTATGTTGTCAGACCTGGGCATTCAGGGCTATAGCCCCGGATGTTTTGGGTATATCCCCGGATTTCTGTGCCTAAAAAAAAAAAAGAAAAATCAAATATAATTGCCTAATGATGAAAATAGCCCCAGAGGTTTTTATGTGGTTGCATATTGAACGGCCAGCAGCCACAAATGCAACATTGTCACCAGCACAAATTGCGCAGAAGCTGACCTGGCTTTCCTGCCCATATATGGGCAGAGTCGGAATAATTAGTTGCAAATTCAACATCAGTGTTATTCTTTCCCCCTCTATGCATCACTGATGTTACCAGAGCCTGTCTACTAGCCTACTGTTTACTGCCATCACAGCATTTATAGTAGTTAGTTATAATGGATATAAGGAGGTTCTTTGAGAAAAAAAAGTCACAACCACAGCAAGAAGACGTGGAGAGTGAGAAATCATCTCCCCCAACCCCTGATAATACTTCCATCAGCTCAGGTTCGTGAAAAATTGAATTGTGGTGGTGAGTGTAGTCCGGGTGGGTAGTCTCTGTTAAATGATGATTTATTTCTCTTTATACCCCACAAAGCCGACTGTAGGCCTAATGCAGATAGACAATGAAGCAATTCAATTATAATAGCCTATGCACTCAGCACAGGTCTTATTACAGGCTATAATATCTTTAACGTAAACATTACTCAGTAGGCCTATAGTGAGGGAAAATGAGCTTTATTTGAGATTAAAATATGATGAGGACCCCAACGATTGGCCTTCCTTTCCTTCTCAAACTACGTTGAAATTGCATCTTTAACAGCCCAATTTTCAAAAGTTCCCAGGGGAGAAATCTCCGGACTCCGTTAAAAAAAAGACTCTATCTGCGGGCAGTGATGCCGGTAACACGTTACTCCTATATGAACACTTTTTTCAATAACGAGTAATCTAATGCATTAATATTTCCAAACCAGTAATCAGATTAAAGTCACTTATTCAAGTCACTGTGTGTTACAATTATTTTTGTCATTTTTCTTAAGTAAAAATATATATTTTTGCTTTCTTCTTGCGTCTCAGGGAGTGATATCATGTATGCGACAAGTCATGTTTTCAGCATGAGGACAACTCACACGTAACACCGTGCAGCGACACAAACACAAACAACAATGGATGGAGGGGAGAGATGTGCATTTTCTTGCTGGAAATACAGCCATTATTTTGAGTTTGTGTCAGCAAGTCCCACCAGGTGGTGTTAAGCAGAGAGCTGCGAGCAAAGCCACGGCCTCGACTTCTGCAGGAGGTCCCTCAACACCCAAACAACAAAAGCTGGACTTCGGTGCAAAACAAGTAAGTGGGTGAGAGTTGAAGAAGTTGGTCGGGTGGTATGTTGTAGAGGAAATACTGCCCTTAAACACGGTTGACTCGCCCTCGTTTCATGCCATTATAAACAAGATCCTTACTACTATCAATGCCATGCTTGGCATTACTGTTAAAAATGCATTTCCAATAAAGTGAGTATTGGCAAAACCAGTTGTCACTGGGTGTTGTCGGCAGCTGCTGAATGTAACAAATGAAGTAACTTGTAATCTAACTTAGTTACTTTTAAAAGCAAGTAATCAGTAAAGTAACTAAGTTACTTTTTAAAGTAGTAATAAGTAATCAGATTACTTTTTCAAGGTAACTGAGGCAACACTGTCTGCGGATGTGTTGCACTCCTAGCAACGCCCCTGGGTATTTGTATGTAATATTGTTAAAATATAAGATTACTAAAATCATTGTGAATAAGACCATGCTGTTAGATAGCCAAATTCGCCAATTAAGGAATAGATCAAGTAGGACAAGGACCGGAATCAGCTTTCCCACTCATGAACACTGCCAATTGTGTTCACTGGAATATGAGCCAGTTGGGTGTACTGCTACTACAGATAAAGCCAGGGGTCTCTATGGTGGCGGTTGGCATCTTCACAGAGAGGCAAAGATTAGGACAGACTTTCTAATGGAATTCTTAATACCACAGAGGTCGTATTAAATATATAATCTAAATATTACAGATAAGAGCCCATGTCTGTCCATCAGGCAACCATTTTTGTTTAAAGGAATCGTCGGATTAACTGTCGGATGAATTGCCATGAAATTAGGCACAACCATTAATGTTCCCCTCAGGATGAATTTTAATTACTTACATGATCCCTTAACTTTCCAGTTAGTGCTATCTTCAGGTCCAAACCAAACATCTGCAACACAAAAAATAGTATGCCAACACAATAAACAAAGATGGTAAACATGTTAAACATTATGATTAACATGTTGTGTTTTTACTTGTATCTGCTCATTTTGGTCTTGTGCACCAGTTATAGACACTTTCTGGATCAGCAGGGGTTTGTATAAAACATTACGTCACACAAACAGGCCAAGGAATGAAACTTTCACAAGGCCACACAACCTTATGGCTTATCAACACAACAGCTATTTTCGTCTAAGTACAGCATTAGTCTTATTTCCTGTATTACTTACAACTAGTGCAGTGCCTGTAAGAAAAATGTATTCCTATAAAAACGTGGGAGGTTAATTAGTTTTTCATGGATGGCCAAATGAGGCTGTGTATGAAGGTGGGACTTCAGGGATATTTAGGTTTGTTGTGAAATCTGATATTCCAGGGTAGAATTGGCTGTCATTATTTTCAGCACAACCTCACATGTGTGACTGTACAGTTATTTTTTTATTCTGACATACTGTATTAACACAATGGACCTAAAATCACAAAAAAACATAAAATCAGAGTAGAAAAAGTTAGATTGTTTTACTGTGAAAACCACAAATATGTTTAACCATTTTTTTTTTACTTATAATGCAAATATAAATTGTTGTTTGCTAAATTTGTGCATACATTTATAAAATTTACAAAGTTATATGTAGGCTAACTATTTACATTTAAATGCAGGCAATGCTCAGGTCTACCTGTGCTCCTTCCAGCTGAATGAAGAGCTGCACTGCCTGCTCCACATTCAGCATCTCCTCATTGTTCTGACTCATTAAATGAAAAAACGACTCCACTACTCACTAAACACACTACACCAAACATTACATAACACACTAACTACACACTCCAAACACGCTAAATGTAACAAATCTCTCAACTCTCAATATCGCTGTCCGACCGTCGTTGCCTTTCAATCATCCGCCTAGGTCCCTCCCACAACTTCCTGTTCCTCAACAACCAAACTTGCTGCTTGGACACTTTCGTGACAAAAGCCAGTTTTTACCGTTTCTTCCTGCACCAGACACAAAGCAAACGTGACGGCAATGTTCGCGAAAAAGCGTGGCAGACATTAGCGGCTAGCGGCTAGCTACACATGAACATCCACATATTCCGATTCCACTTTGTTGTCTGCGCGTCTCCGGATCTACTCAGACCCGAACAGACTCGGTCCGGACTCGTTTAATCTCATTAATCCACAACAGTCAGTTTAGATGCATAGAACAGAACAGAACAGAACGGACCGAACCGCCGGCAAAATCCAGGTCCAGCTCGCGCCGCTGCAGGTATCAATCCGCTTGTTTTTCAGGTATGTCGTGGGCTTGAGCTCTGCGGTGATTGGCTCTGGTGCGCACGTGACTGTGGTGGCTCTGGTGGACAATGCTCGGCAGAATTTGTAAAGCATTTATGAAATAATTTATTCTCGGTATCATTGCAGTCCAAACAAATGCTTAGATGCACACCACTGAACCACGCAGCAGCCATGTTGAAAGTCTCGGGTCAGTGTGATCCTTATCCGCAGAGATATTTGACCAACAGACACATACACACACACACACACACACACACACACACACAGACAGACAGAGATTCTGTGCATTTATAGATAGATGTAGTCATGCCGCAAAGAGATTTTTTCTTTGTATACAGCAACTGACATGATATTTTGACATGAAACTATTGTGCTAAGAAAAGCTTGCGAAAATAAGAACATACCCTTTAAAATACAAAAACAGGCTATAATTCACAAAGAGCAGCTGACATTAATCTTCTGAGCATTTTTAGAATTGGGTCAAATAACATGATAGACAGGAAATATTTTAGGTTCATTTCATGGCCACAGTGATGGTGTAAATTGTACTCTTCCACTTGCCAGTGGTCATAATTGTGCGTTGAACATTTGCCATGGTCCAGCGAATTCATTGCAAATAGAATGGAGGGCAAATAATCTTGTCTACTATAGTATATAGTATTTAGTAATATGTTTTTTTTTTTCTAGGCGAAAAACAGATATCAATTATTAGTGATCAAGGACTGGAAATTGATACGTGGAACTTCAGTTAAAATTAAAATCTTGGTGTCAAAGTCTACAGTCACCTGTGCTTTGCAGATTGAGGTTATTCATTGATGCTAGGCTATAACTTGTGAAGTGTTATCAATCAGATAGTGTTGTGGGCATGCCATTGAGTGAGACCACAGAGTGGTAACCACAGAAGAGACAAAGAAAGCTGCATCAGAGGTAAAGTAGCACATTTTAAGTCCATTTATTTTTATCAGACATAAAACAGGGCCATTATGATAATCAGAAAAATCTTGAATATCAGTCCCAATGATTGGTTTATCCCTACTTTCCACAAGAAGGAGCATTCACAAGTCTACTAGGCTTTCAAATATCCCAGAGATTCAAAACACAGCTGAATGAAAGTTCAGTCTGTGTTGCAGAATTTTTCTTTTCTTTTTTTTATCTCTCTGCATTACGATGGAGTGTACATAACACGTGCAGCATGGGTGCACGGAACACAGCACAACCTCATATATTGCATGTTTGAGCACACTTCATGTTTCCTGTGCTGGAAAAAGTCATAAGCTGCTTCACACAGGGAGCTCAGGCTTTGTGTTTTTTCTTCCTTCAGCTCGAACTTCCACACACAAATGCATGTTTTCACAGTTTTTCCGTTAACAACATTTTTTCCTTTGATATGATCCGGGGTCAGGCCCCCCGTTGCTATTAAGACCCCATAAAACAGTGGTGCTGGTGCCAGTTTGGCATGCCATATCCCCCTGAAACCAAAGCATGAGCTTCTGCAGCTTCAGTTGCTGTGATGCTCACCAGTAAAACGCATGATTATGCAAACCAGGCTGTTTACCTTGGATAACAATCAATATCTAGGTGCCCTGTGAGATTTGTATTAAAGCAAGCAGCAGCAGGCGGCTTTACCCTGTGAAGTGGGCAACGGCTGTGGGGAACAGTGAGCAGGACTGTAAGTGCCAGATAAAAGATGAATTATAGATATCCAGCCCCAGGGCTAAAGCTGGAGGTGGGTGGAGTGGGGTGGCAGTTGCGGGGGGAGGCAGTGCATTTCTTGAGTAATGACTCTCAGTGGCGGTGCTTGAAAAGGTGGGCATGGATAGCAGATAAATTACAGGATGTATTTGTAGGTGAGAGGAAAAAAAGCAGGCACATGGCTCACTTATCATGCTGTGAATTATATTTAAAAAAAAAAGTTTCAGCAGACTGTTAAAGATGTGTCAAGGACAAGGAGAACAGAATTGCAATTTGGAGCTGCTCAACTTCAAACACATCGCAATACCTCAGAGAGTGACGGGCATGTAATTTCAACACTGTGTTAGATGTGCAGTCTCCAGCTCTGATGCTGCAGCTGTGCAAAAGTTGTTACATGTATACCAGCTATTAGAATGACATGAGTTTCAGTGAGCTCTGCACAGGATGGTGTAGCTCATATTTCCAGGTGAGTTTCTTCAGCTCCTCTATGAGGCTTTGATTTTTCTGCAGCTTCTACGAGACAGCTATTTAATAAAAAGTAGTAATGACTTATTCAGATACAATACAATACTGTTAAATCAGTACTAACAGTTTTGTTATTTTTTTAGTAGTAGCATACTTGTGTGTTTATCAAGTGTAACAAAAATGTGGACACCTTCATATGCATGTCTTCATCTGTGGAGGACTGGTTCTCGATGAAATAAATTAAGTGTATCTAGGGCTGGCATCTAAGAGTAAGAACAAGATGAAGCTGATCCATTTAAAAAGTGTAGTGGATGGCGCGCAGGTGGTGGAGTGGTTAGAGCGCATGCCATAGACGCAGCCGACCCCGGTTCGATTACGGCCGGAGGTCCTTTGCTGCATGTCACATCCCCCTCTCTCTCCCATATTTCCTATCTGTCTACTGCTTAATAAAGGTGTCTATGCCAAAAAAAATCTTAAAAAAAGAAAAAAAAAAAAGTGTAGTGGCTTTAAACATTTTTTATTTGATATGGATTATGGCTTGATTGAATTAAAGAACCTTGGCCGTAGCGGAGGTATGCACTCTACTGAGTTTCAACATTTCATGTCACTGTTTGACGTTACCACAAACATTGGGGCTGTGACTTTGCTGGTCAAAGTTCATAAATGTTGAACCCCACACATTTCAAGATGCTAATTTGCACCACTACTGTTCTGCACATTTACATTGTTAAAGCTGCTACCTCATATATTTTTATACTGTTTATCTTTCCTTTTTTTTTACTGTTGTTGGGCCTTGTGCCTGCCACATGGTCTCAAACAAAGAAAGGGCCTTTGGAGAAATCAGAAGCCTAACTACTAGGGCTTGAGGAGCTAAAGAACATAGAACAGAACCAAGGCCCAAAAGGTGTGAAAAACTGTGAATCAGGGTGACCTGCCCCCAAGAATTTCACCCGGTCCCTCTTGGCTGTGAGCCCAGAAGCTCCACCAGGATCACAATGACATCACTCCCAGTTTAAAGGTCAGGAGACCTCACTGCACGTCGCATTCCCCGAGAGTTTACGTTGTGAAGAGACTCTGGTTTTATACAACCGCTACTGTAAGGGTGCAACACTGAGAAACGTTTTTCATTATGCTTGAGCTAACTTCAGTTCCCTCCTCGTTGGACAAGACAGACACTGTTTTCTTTTACTTTCATTTTGTTCGAACATTTGTTATTATTGTTTTGGATCCATAGAGGAACGCTGCACAACCTAGCCGTCTCCTCCCCGCCTGCAGAAGGAAGAGATAATCTTCAGAAGGAGACGAAACCCCCGAGGTCCGGTCCTTCATCAGATCGATTCGCAGTGTGATCGCTGCCTGCCTTCGTCAACTTTTAGGACGCTAAAGCTGACCGTGCGCTTGCCCCACAACGAGACGAAAGGTTACTGCCGTGTTTGCTCAAACCTCGCGCGCACATGTAGTGATCACCTTTGGTTGATATATTCACTGCCGCCCTTTTTGAATTCCAGGTATAGGATTCAGTGTGATCTGAATCATCCCCTCAGGATTCGTGTTCTTCGCCAAATCACGTTCAGCGTTTCCTGTAGTCTCTCCAACGAGACTTTCTCAAGTCACGCCCACTAATTTGTAGTCCGGTAAACGTGACTTGCCAAGCCATGTTCGGCCATCTTTGTAGGTCTATAAGGGACTTCCTGCTGACACACACACACACACACACACACACACACACACACACACGCCTCCATCCATTTATGTGTTTGGCTTGCTTATGTTTTGTCGTTGCTAGTTGTTGAAAGCAACTGTTGTTTGTTAAAGTAGGTGGTTTGTGTTTTTCGAGAAAAGCTTTAATAAACACTGTTGATTTTAACTGAAAAGCATCTGTGATTATTTTGCACAATCCCATATTGTAATAACAGCTGGTTGAGATGGTCAGTGCTTAGATTCACGCCTTCCCTCATATCTAATTATTGATATTTTCATAATATTGACAATTTGACAAGTTTTCAGGCTTTGAGACTAAAGGTATATCATCTGATTATTGATCCCTGATTTTAGGGTGGTGCTCCATGTTCATTAATGAATCATAGTTATCTACGTTTCATTAATTAACTATAATAATTGTATTAATTTATAATAATATTTTAATTGATAATCAACAATCAATATCGATTGCCAACACTGTATATGCGTATTATTTTTACTAAATATTTTATTTGGTATATTTTTCCCTCTCTTACTTTGCATTATTTGTTTGTACTTGGGTCCTGGGTTTTTGTCTTGTGAACTTCCTGTTTTATTTTGAAAAGTAGCTCTCCTCTCATTTCAGGTCACTTGCCCTTCTTCATGTGTCACCGGTCTGACGTCCCCCCTGATTACTGCTTGTTTCCACCTGTTCCCCATTACCCTCATGTGTTATATCGTCCATGTCTCCCTTTGTCTTGTGCCAGAGTATTTGTATTTGTCATGCACCCCCAGCTTTCGTTCACAGCCTCGATCAAGCCAAGAATCCAAGTTTGTATTTCTAAGATCTTGATCCTCTTAAGTGAGTGACTTTTTGTTTGTAAATTTTCTCAGTGATATTTCCAAGTTTAGTTTATAGCCTTTTGTTTGCCTCGGGTGGAGTGCCTCTTTTTGTTTCATACATTTTCATAGTAAGTCGATAGAGTAGTTTATGTTTATAGCCATTTTCGTCTTCCTCCATTTGGAGCGAATTTTTGTTGTAAGTTTTTTCATAGCCAAGTGTGTCAGAGTAGTTTAGTTCTTTGCACTTTTTCTTTTGTGTCCTTGTTAGTAAATATCTGTTTCTTTACTTTTTTTTTTTTTGAGGTCTTTTGCCTCAATTTGTCGTGTTTCTGTCTTGTTCCTCACCCTGCAGATTAGAGATTGTGATTCATAGCCTGTTTGTTTGTCACTTTGCTTAAGAGTTCAACTGAAGAAATATTTTACAATAAAAGCCTGATTTATTGCCCTTATTCTGCATCTGAGTCCTATTTCTAGCCCAGGCCTGACAATACTGACCTGAGGAGAAAGCCAACCACAATTTAATTGTACATGTGTATAGTGACAATAAAGGAATATTCTCTTCTGTTCTAATTTGAAAGGAAGCATAAGCTGTTGACGTGGTCTTTTCATTAGTGAAAAGCTTACACCTAGTGTGTATTGCCCGTGCTACCTCCATGTGCACAACAGCTAAAGTGCATGCGAATATCGATATTTATAAAAAACAACTGACACACATATTTTTACACATTAAATGTGACAAAAACTGAAACTTGTAGAAAAAATATTTGAGCAGGATAAACAATATGATAGAGGGTATAGCAATCTGCTCCGTTGCTGTCAAAACTGCAAACTGACAAGAAAAATCTTTTCAAGAAGTGCAGGCTTAACATGTACTTTGTTATTTTTTTATTCAACATGTTACTAATTATGCAAGATAATTCATATTCTGTGGGTGTCTATCCTGTCTGTCAGTACTCTCTCTGCACAGCGTTTGTTTTCATCTCCATGCCTCCACAGGTTGAAAGTGGGTTAGTAGCTGCTGTGTGAGATTCAGTTTCAACAAAATAAAATGCCACTGGATTTACGGAGAAAAGCCCCCAGGCAGCATAAAAACTGTGTACACCCTAAATAAATGCATCTGATGTACAAAATAAATGTAGCCTCACAGTAATTTTGGTACACTGTCTCTTTTTCCACCAAGCTTATTTTAGTTTAAGTGAATTTGCTATGGATGGTTATGTTGAGCAGCTAAGCTACACTATCAGCTGAGTAAAAAAAAGGTTTTTTTGCTTCTGTGAGATTTATTTTCTCTCATTCTTATTTTTATTTGACACTGAATATGTTTAATTGAATGTTTTTGGCACATATCTAATTCCATAAGGTGAACCCAGGTAGTTGTGTCCGGACACTGCGTCAGAAAACCCTATTTCTGATCATCTTTAAATTTAGCAGGTTTGAAACATCTATCCACATCGGGTAAGTAAATGTATCAATTGTAAATGAGCATCTCATGAGTACCAAAAATTGCTACATGCATTTTCCAAACATGGCATAATCACAGTAGTACTATGACTCAGAGCATGTCTTATGGCACCACCTGTTACTCATTTCATACACATGGACACAGGTCTGTGTGTGAGAGAAAGACAAAGAGAGAGAGCATGTTGACCAATCTTGCTTCAGACCAATGCAATCTATGATTAGTCTTTGTGTTGGTTGATTTTGCAAGCCTTGGTTCTACTGCTCTACTGTACGAGGAGGATGCTGAGGTAAATCTGTAGCAGGGCAAGTAGGAAACAATGTTAAAGTGTTTAAAGCTCTGTATACCAACGGAAATCACTGTTATTGTGATAAGTGCTTGGTTCACCAACAAATGTCTCTCCTCCCCTGCTCACGCAGTAAAAAAGATAATACATTTTCTGGTATCCCTGCCCACCTATCCAATCAGGACAGAGAACTCCATAGAGAGGCAGTTGGGTCTGCTCAGGAATAGGCAGGAAGCAGGATCCTCCTGTTCTGGTACCTCCATCGTCAATGATGGAATAGGGAATGCTACAGTGCTCCCAGTGACAACTTATGCTACCAAATAGGCCAACTAATGAGGACCACATGAAGAAAAGAAAGAGTCAAAGAGAGCTGCTTCAAAAGTTGTGCATGTGTGGTGAAATAGAAAGGAAGGAAGGGGAATATTAATTGCAAAAAAGAGAAGAAGTAAGCTAAAATGATAAAATAGGCCCAAAGGATACTAAAATGACAACAATGACAAACAGACAACATCCACCCCAGCCACAGTGTGTTCACACTGCTGCCATCTGGCAAAAGATGGCAGTAACCACTGCCATACCAGCCGTCAATGGAGCAGCTGTTTTCTTTGGGCTGAGACTCCTCAGTTCATCGGCTGTAATCCCCCTTAAAATGTAGTTTTTTTTACTTTTATTACTTCCATTCATCCATTTACCTAGTTTTTATTCAATATTATCATAAACATAGACTACAGCAATCATCTCCTTGTACACACTGTTGTAAAAACAACGGGGAAGCAACCATAATAACCCCAGAACAAGAGGAAGCAGCTTCCAAAAGTGAGGCTGCATCTGTCAAGTAGTTCTCCAGGGGCATGGATCCCAAGTTTACACTTGTGTGCTTTCCCTTACTCTTTCCTCTCACAAATCTTGGTTCCTTGTGAGTTGAATCTGAGTGTCCTCATGTGAACGCAGAGTAACCATTTATCCACCATCCACTCCTATTAGTGATTATGAGGCAGGCAAGTGCCACAAAATAACTTTAGTCCACAGATGACTGCAGCAATGCTGAGGCTTTGACTAGTAACACCACTGAAGATGGATAATAAAATGCAATGATTACCTATGCACAGCCGACAGAGCTGCTGCAGGATTAATGCTTTAGACGTCTCACACGTGCAGAGGAACACTCATCTGTTTCACTTCCCACTGTGCCTATGTGAGGCCTGTGCAAGGGAGACAGTGTGATGATGGCTGTTGTGCTTTGCACAGATGAGATATGATGTGTTTGAGAGAGACTGGGAGATTTTCCAGTGGTGTGAAAAAAGCTAAGCTAAGACTTCAAAGGTGTGCCAGGGCAACGCTCCACCAGCCTGGCGTAGATGTCAGCTCTGTGTGGCCATGTAATTTTCATGACAAGTATCTATCTATCAAGGTATCTAGTTATTATTCCCACTTCTTGCTCATTTTTAAACTTGAATATATTTTTGTATGGGTCCCTTCTAATTAACATTCATTTCTACCCACAAACACTCATAAAGTGATTATTACAGTCATTACTTGTGCATTCAGTCTCTTTCTCACTGTGGTCATCCCAATGGTGTATTGTATTTCTCTTCAGCTTGCCAGCTGTCAAATGTGAGCCAAAACTGCACTCCACCTCTTTATTTTACCCCTCCTCCCCTGCTCTTTAGCCTTGTTGGCTCTGTGTCTTCCACACCTATGAAGCGTTCACCTTTCAAGCGCTCTGAGCCCACATCTCTCTAGGGCTGGGCTGTCTGAATGAACGGAGCCCTAGCTCCACTTCTTTCTGCCTGAGAAAGCTGGAGGCTCCCTGAACACAGAAAGCTGTGCTGAAAAAAACCCCCCAAAAACACATGACTGAAATGGAAGTACTGCTTTACATGTACTCAAGTCAAACCACATCTAAAGCCCTTTAAACAGTGGCTTAATTTTTCTTGGTTTTCTAACTCTTTTTTCAAAGGCTTTTAGCATGGTTACAACATGTCTGAGCTAGACTAAGAAGATTCATTGAGGTCACTCAGTTACAATCAGTGGTTCTATTAAAGTTACAAGTGCAGTGCCCATGACAAACATGCTGTTTAGTACAATGATCTGGTAATGTCAGGTGCTTACAGATTCAGCCTCCTGCTCAAAGACTCATCGGGCCACATCCAAATATATCAGGGTTGATAATGTCAAACATGTTTGATTTTATGATTTTAAAGCTGACTGACATCTGTGCAGCAACCAGTTGGAGGGAGGCATCTCAGAGCAACTGACGGTACTGCCAAGCAACACTAAACCTTCTAGCCCCTGAGGCTAATGTAAGCTAGCATACTACTATCTTTACTTATCAGAAATTTAAAATCTGACTTCCAATTCTCTCTTGAGAATAGGAAACCAGTGTTGAATATCCCCAACAAATCCAGACTCTTTTGACACTCTGCTTTTGTTTTATTTCTCACTGCATTGTGTTACTACAGCAAGTCGTTGCACCATGCTAATCTCCATTTGTTGATGTCTACTTTCCAGTTCAATCGTGTGAGAGGGATCTCTTGTAGTAATCTTGTAGAGTGTGCATGTGCAAGATTAAAGAGATGAAAATCTCTCTAGAGAATCGAAAAAGTTTGTGTGTGGCACAACCTGATTTAAAAATCTGTATTTTTAAAGTCCTTTACTGTGAGCCCGGCCTCAGTCTGCAGAGCCATAAAGCTACAGAGCTAAAGCCAGTCCCTGCTGCTGCACACAGCAGTGTTACTGGTTATTCAGAATTAATTGATATTGAATGTGTTGAGTGTCCAAATTGCACAAAATTTGACAGCGCATTTCCTTTCCTTTCCTTCCTTCCTGTCCTCAGCAACAAACCTGCCAAGTGTGAAGTCGATTGGATTAACTGTTCTCATCATAAACAAAGTAAATACAGACAGACAGAGATTCCTTGCATTATAGTTAGATGGGACTATTTTTCTGAAAGTATAAAAGTCCCTGTTTCATCTACCAATGATTGAATCTTTATCGCCGCAGAAAGCTCCCCATCAGCAAATAAAAAGCAAGACTCAATACAGAAGTTGGATAATGAAAATAAACCCAAGTGATTCTTCTGGTTTCCAGCAGAAAAGCTTTGTGTTACGTCCAGCCATTGCTCTGCCATTAGCTCAAGAGAATTGCCAGTATGGAATTGAGTACTTGGATGCTGGATCCACCAGTGGGACCATATGCTGCTCACCAGTGTCAGACACACAGCCCTCTAGTCAAAGATTATTTGCCAACCCATCAGAAGGTCCAAAATCCTCAATCCCCCATTTCATTACTGTCTATAAAACTTGATGTGTCAGAGCTCAACCAGAGCTCTGTCACTGGTAGATACCTGTTAGTTGTGTTGGGCAGAGGCCTGCGTCTATTTCTGTGCTGCAGTTTATTGCCTGGACAGGAAGACATGTAAGGATCAGTCATACAGTTGCCTCACAATTATCTACTCAAATCCATAATAATAATAATAACTGATTTTATTTAAAGGCACCTCTCTGGGCACTCGAGGAACACCATACAATACATATTAAAAACAGTAAGAAACAGACAATTTAGAGAGTTAAGTGGGGTATGCAGCTCTGAATAGGTGAGCTTTTAGTCTTGATTTAAAGAGGGGGAGAGATTCCAGGTTCCTGATGTCCGGTGGAAGTGAGTTCCAGAGTCGGGGGGCAGATCAACTGAAAGCCCTGCTTCCTATGGTGGCGAGGCGGGCGGGAGGAACAGAAGGGTGCACAGAGGAGGCAGATCTGAGGGAACGGGAAGGGGTGGCGTTGTGGAGGAGTTCGGACAGATAAGGAGGGGAAAGGTTGTGGAGTACCTTGATTTTGAAGTCTATGCACAGTTTGACCGGGAGCCAGTGGAGTTGCTGCTGAACAGGGGTGATGTGGTGGGTGGAGGGGGTTCTGGTGATGATCCAAGCTGCAGAGTTCTGAACCAGTTGAAGTTTACAGAGGTATTTGTGAGGTAGACCAAAGAGAAGGGAGTTACAGTAATCGATGCGGGAGGTGACAAGGCTGTGTACAAGAATGGCAGTGGAGTGGGGAGAAAGGGAAGGGCGGAGGTGATTAACATTGCGTTGATGGAAATGTGCAGACCGGGTGATGTTATTGATATGCGATTGGAAAATTAATGTTCTGTCAAGGCAGTACCGAAACGTAAACGTGCGGGGCCCCCCAGCGACTATCCTTGAGTGGGCCCCTATTGAAAACATTTTTTTAATTTTAAGGGTTGTCGGGGTGGGGGGCGGTCTGCGGTCTGCAACATGTGTCTTAGAGGCTCTTTACACCTGGTATTATCACCTTATTTATACCCTTTGGATCAGATGACAAGTGGACAGCTCTATATGTCTGTTAACACAGGCATTAAAATGCGTCTGATAACCTGCCCTCTAGTATTGGGTTGTATAAACGCGTGCTTAAGTGCCCTCGTGGTTGGTAAAACACACTAAACCTCTGCCATTGGATGGAGAATATTGATTCCAATTAAGGCATGCAAGCTTTTCCAGAGTCATTTTATGGTCTCAACAAGTTAAGCCCTGTTTATGTTTAATACACTTTGTATGGCCATTAGCCCATATTTTCAGTTTTTTTAATGTATTTATGTATTTATTTTTTGCAAACGGCCGATGGGCTAATAAACTTTATAGATTTTATTTTCAATTTACAATTTAGGCTAGGTCAGTTAGATTCATTGTATTTAGTAAATGATGGAACAAATTGATAGCAGCTAGATAGATGGTAACTTTAGTTTTAAAAACACATTCCTGTTGTTAAAATAAGTCCATTCCATCCATTTAAGTATTCAGTTTTAGACACACTCTCTCTCAAATGGTCACATGTCAGTGGGGACTTAATACTGACTGAGGTGCAAGCCGGCATCCTACTGCTGTGTGAGGTAGGTAGCTAATATAGCAAGCTGTCTATTAAGTTACCAATTTTGCATTACTAAATACTAGTGTATGTAGCCTGGAAGTGCTATTATTAGGTAGAGATGCCTATCACATGTTTAAGCCTAGGCTGAGGAGCTAGCCTAGCTAAGTCTTGCGGGAATAGCTTTTTAAAGCCAGCCAGTAAAATTAAAAGTGGGGTTAGCATTGCATATCAGGGTTTCCGCCAGGTTTAGGTTGACCCCCCGCCAGGCTAAGCATTTGGGATTTTTTATTCTATTTGAATTTTTAAAAATGCTTTTCTTTAAAATGCATTTTTAAGTGCACAGCTCAGTTGGAAACATATACAGTGGCTTGCAAAAGTATTCACCCCCCTTGAACTTTTCCACATTTTGTCACGTTACAAACACAAACGTAATTGTATTTTAATGGGATTTCAGGTGATAGACCAACACAAAGTGGTGCATAATTGTGAAGTGGAAGGAAAATGATACAAGGTTTTCAAACATTTTTAAAAATAGAAAACTGAAAAGTGTGGTGTGCAAAAGTATTCACCCCCTTTACTCTGATACACTTAAATAAAATCCAGTGCAACCAATTGCCTTCAGAAGTCACCTAATTAGTAAATGGAGTCCACCTGTGTGTAATCTTAACTCAGTGTAAATACAGCTGATCTGTGAAGGCCTCAGAGCTTTGCTAGAGAACACTGTTGAACAAACAGCATCATGAAGCCCAAGGAACACACCGGACAGGTCAGGGATAAAGTTGTGGAGAAGTTTAAAGCATGGTTAGGATATGAAAAAATATCCCAAGCTTTGAACATCTCACAGAGCACTGTTCAATCCATGGGATGGGAAGATGGATGGAGCCAAATACAGGACAATCTTAGAAGAAAACCTGTTAAGAGTCTGCAAAAGACTTGAGACTGGGGCGGAGGTTCACCTTCCAGCAGGACAACAAGCCTAAACATACAGCCAGAGCTACAATGGAATGGTTTAGATCAAAGAATATTCATGTGTTAGAATGGCCCAGTCAAAGTCCAGACCTAAATCCAAGTGAGAATCTTTGGCAAGACTTGAAAATTGCTGTTCACAGACACTCTCCATCCAATCAGACTAAACTTGAGCTATTTTGCAAGAAGCAATGGGCAAATATTTCAGTCTCTATATGTGCATCGCTGGGAGAGACTTACCCCAAAAGACTTGCAGCTGTCATTGCAGGGAAAGGTGGTTCTACAAGGTATTGACTCAGGGGGGTGAATACTTTTGCACACCACACTTTTCTGTTTTCTATTTTTAAAAATGTTTAAAAACCATGTATCATTTTCCTTCCACTTCACAATTATGCACCACTTTGTGTTGGTCTATCACATAAAACCCCATTAAAATAGATTTACATTTGTGGTTAAAACATGACAAAATGTGTAAAAGTTCAAGGGGGTGAATACTTTTGCAAGCCACTGTATGTCCATGCTTCATCATAGTTTGTTTCTTTTGAGGTGTCAAATAAATATTTTAAATGTGTATTGTTCCCTGTGTTTTTATCACAGAGCCCTATTGGGTGAAGAAAACACACTAAACTCCAGAAGACTATTAAGACCAAGAAATACTATGAAACATTACTGTTGCAATGACTTTTATGTTGGGCCCCTTTTTGATCTATATTGAGCCAGAACTATATCTCACAGAACCAGTTTGGATTATCTGGTGCTAATATGGTGTTAAAATGCACTAGAATACAGGAAATGGCATCTACTTAATTGAAAATGTTCTGGGAGAGGACCCCCAGACCCCCTAGGGTTTTATTTCCTTCATACATCCATGTTCACACAGTTCTCAGTGATGCTGATCCTAACTACAAATTAACTTGAGTAGTCTGTCTAGTTAGTCTGTTTTAAGGCTATATAATATGCCATTTGTATAACATATAAACATGTCTAAAGTGCCCTCAGCAACTCACGGAACTTAGTGCCCTCTTCAGTGGCGAGAACGCGCTGTATGTGCCCTTTTTTTTCTTTTCGCCCCTGCCCTTCAAAAAGTCTGTGCACGCCACTGTCGCAGAGTGCAGGAGTTCATAATCAAAGGTACTGTAAAAAGCCCACTCAGATTGTTACACAACTGCACTGTGAGGACACAACAAGCTTTTCCCTTACAGCCAAATTATTTTTATTTCAAATCACTTCATCAAACAGATCAATAAATTGTCAATTGTGAATACACGTTGACAGGACAACGTGTTTTCTTACAGGCTTGCAGGCAAGTATACATGCTTTGATCTTTTGGCATATCGATGAACAAAATCCCATCCCACCCTCTTCAGGTCCAGGCTGCGTGCGCGTTTATTTTCAGCCCCGACAGTCTCTCCTGTGCCATGCTGCTTCTCAGATTATTTTAATTAGTTTCAGTTTGGAGAAGGATCTTTCGGCGCTTGCGACAGTTACAGGTAGAGTAAGAAATAGTTTAATAGCCGTGGCTACATCAGACACACTCGGTAATATGGAGTGGTGCTTTATGAATAGAGTGTGTGCCAAATCTTGAACTGAGCCAAGCTTCGATTTTTTTCCCTGAAACCTGTGTGTTCCCTGCGCAATGGCAGCGTCTAGAGCTGCGTAAAATACTGATACTTTGAAGTGCTCCTCTGCATTTGATAGCCTTTCCTATACCTGTATACCCTATATTGTGGTCAAAAAAAAAAAAAAAAAAAAAAAAAGATAGTTGTTTTACAGGCAGAAGCAGGGCACATATGGGATGCGCCCCCCCCCCCCCCCCCCCCCCCCCCATCAAGGATGACACCCAGACTCTTAACCTGAGGGGAGGGGGAGACAGAGGAGTGGTCAATGGTGAGGGAAAAACTGTCAGCTTTTGAAAGGGTTGATTTAGTACTAATGAGAAGAAATTCTGTTTTATCACAGTTAAGTTTGAGGAAGTTGGAGGAGAACCAGGATTTGAGTTCAGTGAAGCAGTCAGTGAGGGAGGAAGGTGGGAGAGTAATAACTTTATTTATATAGCACTTTTAAAAACAAGGTTTACAAAGTGCTTTGACAAACAAAGCAGAACAAATAAAAGGGACACAATTGAAATTACAAGTGAAAATGTAGAGCAAATGAATGGAATAGAAATAGGCCTAGTTAATACTTAATTAAATTTATTAGAGCAATAAAAAGATTTCGTATAAGAACAATAAAAACAGATAAAGAATCTTAGACCATTAAGTAAATACATAATGGAGTAAAGTGCAGCAACACTGGGAAGATGAAAATAAGTGAAAAATAAATAAATGGTAAATTAAAAAGTAAAAAGGAGACAACATCACAAAAAGGCAAGTCTATAAAAATGAGTTTTAAGAAGTGATTTAAAAGAAGTTGCTGATTCTGCAAGCCTTATCTCCTCAGGTACGTCCAGTAGGCGATTTGAGGGGGGATGAGGGGGATGCCATCCCCTTTGTTAGCAAAATTACCAAAAAGCATCCCGCTTGTTAACCTGACATCTGTCTCCATCCGCTAGTAGCAGATAGTGTGCTGAAATCACACAACAGTACCCATCTGCAGTCAAGATGGCCGACAAGGGCGCTGCCATATATCCAATCCATACCGGAAGTCCCAACCGGAAGTTGGTTGATCACCAAATTAAAAGCTTAAAAACACGTACGTTTAACCATAGACTGTATGGTTAACACATAACATAATTCTATGCATTTTGTGAATTTACATGTTTATCTTAACGGTAATTGATTAGTTAATTGTCTCGCCACAACTTTACTCAGAAGTTAGTTAGAAGCCTATAATAATCACTAACTTATGATGTTAACATTTCATGGATTTAGCTTCAATATCAACGTTATGAATAAAAATGTGAATATTATGTTTGTGTGGTGGTGGTAGGGGGCACACACACACACACACACACACACAAACAATAGGACTGAAGAATAACTAAGAATAAATAAACTGAATTCTCAAATTAAATAGAGAATTTATAAAAAGGTCACAACAAATGTCATACTTACTATCAAATTAGTGCATGGTAAATGTTAATTTATGTTACTGTTTCATTGATTTACAATTAATATTGATTGTAAATATTAATATTACGGTTATTAAAAACAAAAACAATGTTTGTGTGTGTGTGAGTATATATGTGTATGTGGGGGGCTGCTCACACATATCATTAACGCTAGAACTGAAAAATAAGGCCAACACTGTAATTTAATATTGCACATAAAAATTAACACATCTCCAGACCCAGGAACTCCCCGTTCTGTTGCATCACACTTGTCTGTGGCCACTGTGTTGCTCATGATGCCCCCCTTATCCCTGAAGATGTACTACAACAACACCAAGTACGGTGTGGACGTCCTGGACCAGAGTACTCCGTCAAAGGCGGAAAGATAGCCAGTGGCGGTCTTCTATAACATCCTCCTCGACCTGACTGGGATCAATGCCCGCATCTTGTTCAGGGAGCACCAGCAGCAGGAGAGCCCAGAGGAAAGTCCTGCAGCAGCTGGCAGAGGAGCTGAGCGCAGAATACATGGAGGGGAAAGCGGCCGCGGCAGTCGGCACAAGGTGAGCAGCAGCTTAAGCAACCACCGCAGCAGCAGCAGACACGGACACGGAGGCAGAGCCAGTCCGAAAGAGCTGTAAACGGAACCAAACGTCGGACACTTGAAATGCCACAAGCCCGTGTGTGGTGACTGTGAGCAGAGGTAATCTGCAGACTGTGACCAGTGATCACAACAGCTCTTTTTTTGTTTGAGATCAGCTCGTTTCCAGCTTTTTCGATTATTATATTGTTTTTACTTATATATTATTATAAAATCATTCATAATCAAATAAGTTACTTTTAATTGTTCTAACTTTTCTCTATTAAATTCTTGTGTAAATATGCAAAAATAACGGTTTACTATGTTATTAATAAATGTATAATTAAACTTGTTAAAATGTACATTTTGTTGTAATTTCGTTAAAGAAAAATATATCATGACATAATGAATGCATTCATCACTCAATCGGGTATTCACAGGAGAGATTATAGAGTTTAATATCTAGCGGTCCAAATGACCGCTTACGGCCGTTCAAGTAGTTGTGGATTTCCGGCCTTCTAAAGTCCAGCTGACACTTTGGTCGAATCAGAAACATATAATTTGACCGGATCTAACTCTTGGGTCGTGTAAAACGCACTGTTATACCTTAACCAAGATATAGATCATTAAGATTAATTGGATCAGATCTGACTGGAATGAATCCGTCACAGTTGCTGGTAAACTGATTCAATTCACCCACCAGGCGCCAGCACACAAATTCCCCCGCATTTGGCGGATGGTGGGTGCTAATTTCGATCCCTGCAGTAATGAAGACATACATTCATTCTTTCCTCGTTAGATATGATTATCGAGAGCTCTCTCTCTCTCGCTCTTGCTCTGGCGTCTTGCAATGAGGATAGAGCCCGACACTGCGGCAAGTTGCCAAGCTCTATGGGAAATGCAATTTTTAAAAAATAGGCACGTTTAGAGAGATTGTTTGGGCTTTTGTTTTTGTTTTATTTTGGTGATTAACTAACTTCCGGTATGGATTGGATAAATGGCAGCTTTTATTTTGGTTTTATTTTGGTGATCAGCCAACTTCCGGTTGGGACTTCCGGTATGGATTGGATATATGGCGGCGCCCTTGTCGGCCATCTTGACTGCAGATGGGTGCCTCTCAAATCACAAGTGGCTGCGATCAGCTCCGACGCACAGTGGAGTCAAGCCGGGCACGGCTGCTTTGCGATCCGGCTGCTCGGTTTATTTTTGACGAAAGCCGCAACAAGCTGCACAGAGCAGATCGCGCCAACAGGAAGTCAGAGACACGGAAACGGTATCCAGCCAGTTTTTTAAAATAAAACACTCTGTGCAGACTCCCGACTGTATAAAACTGAAAAATGACCAGATCAACAAAGTCTGGCAGGCAAAAGACTCTGCTTCTGAAACGTTCCCGTTATGATGCCGTGCGGAGGGCGGAATAAAACCTGTAGCAGACGCACATGTTTATTTTCAGTAATGTTTAATTTTTTTCAGATTTTAGTTTTTTCTGACAGTTTAATATTAATAGTAAGTTTGTTATTTATGTTCTAAAACTATCCATCCATCCATCCATCCATTTTCGTCCGCTTATCCGGGGCCGGGTCACGGGGGCAGCTGCCTGAGCAGGGACACCCAGACCTCCCTCTCCCCGGACACTGCCTCCAGCTCTTCCGGGAGGATCCCAAGGCGTTCCCAGGCCAGCTGGGTGACATAGTCACACCAGCGTGTCCTGGGTCTTCCTCGGGGTCTCCTCCCGGCGGGACATGCCAGGAACACCTCCCGAGGGAGGCGTCCCGGGGGCATCTGAAACAGATGCCCGAGCCACCTCAGCTGCGGCTCTACTCCGAGCTCCTCCTGGGTGACAGAGCTCTTCACCCTATCTCTAAGGGAGCGCCCTGCCACCCTGCGGAGGAAACTCATTTCGGCCGCTTGTATCCGGGATCTTATTCTTTCGGTCATGACCCAAAGTTTATGGCCATAGGTGAGGGTCGGAACGTAGATTGACTGGTAAATCGAGAGCTTCGCCTTTCGACTCAGCTCTCTCTTCACCACGACAGACCGATACAACGACCGCATTACTGCGGCCGCTGCACCGATCCGCCTGTCAATCTCACGCTCCATCCTTCCCTCACTCGTGAACAAGACCCCAAGATACTTAAACTCCTCCACTTGAGGCAGGAACTCTCCTCCCACCTGGAGGGAGCAAGCCACCTTTTTCCGGTCGAGAACCATGGCCTCAGATTTGGAGGTGCTGATTCTCATCCCAGCCGCTTCACACTCGGCTGCAAACCGCCCCAGGACATGCTGGAGGTCCTGGCTCAAAGGAGCCAACAAGACCACATCATCCGCGAAAAGCAGAGATGAGTTCCATTGGAACCAGATCCCCTCCGGCCCGTGGCTGCGCCTAGAAATTCTGTCCATAAAAATAATGAACAGAACCGGTGACAAAGGGCAGCCCTGCCGGAGTCCAACATGCACTGGGAACAGGTCTGACTTACTGCCGGCAATGCGAACCAAGCTCCTGCTCCGGTCGTACAGGGACCGTACAGCCCTTAACAGAGGGCCTCCGACCCCGTACTCCCGGAGCACCTCCCACAGAATGCCACAAGGGACACGGTCGAATGCCTTCTCCAAGTCCACAAAACACATGTGGACTGGTTGGGCAAACTCCCATGAACCCTCGAGCACCCTGCGGAGGGTATAAAGCTGATCCAGTGTTCCACGGCCAGGACGAAAACCGCATTGTTCCTCCTGAATCCGAGGTTCGACTATCGGCCGAATTCTCCTCTCCAGTACCCTTGAATAGACTTTCCCAGGGAGGCTGAGGAGTGTGATCCCCCGATAGTTGGAACACACCCTCCGGTCCCCCTTTTTGAATAGGGGGACCACCACCCGGGTCTGCCAGTCCAGAGGCACTGTCCCCGACTGCCACGCGATGCTGCAGAGACGTGTCAGCCAAGACAGCCCCACAACATCCAGAGACTTGAGGTACTCAGGGCGGATCTCATCCACCCCCGGTGCTTTGCCACTGAGGAGCTTCCGGACTACATCAGTGACTTCGGCTTGGGTGATGGATGGGTCAACCTCTGAGTCCCCAGCCTCTGCTTCCTCTATGGAAGGCGTGTCAGTGGGATTAAGGAGATCCTCGAAGTATTCCTTCCACCGCCCGACGATGTCCCCAGTCGAGGTCAACAGCTCCCCACCCCCACTGAAAACAATGTTGGTGGAGGACTGCTTCCCCCTCCTGAGGTGCCGGATGGTTTGCCAGAATTTCTTCGAGGCCAACCGGTAGTCCTCCTCCATGGCCTCCCTGAACTCTTCCCAGACCCAATTTTTTGCTTCCGAGACTGCCCGTGCTGCCGCACGCTTGGCCTGCCGGTACCCGTCAGCTGCCTCAGGAGTCCCCCGGGCCAGCCAGGCTCGGTAGGACTCCTTCTTCAGCTTGACAGCAACCCTTACTTCCGGGGTCCACCACCGGGTTCGGGGATTGCCGCTGCGACAGGCACCGGAGACCTTACGGCCACAGCTCCGGACAGCCGCGTCAACAATGGAAGTGGAGAACATGGTCCATTCGGACTCAATGTCCCCAGCCTCCCTCGGGATCTGGTCAAAGCTCTCCCGGAGGTGGGAGTTAAAGATCTCCCTGGCAGAGGGTTCTGCCAGACGTTCCCAGCAGACCCTCACGATACGTTTGGGTCTGCCAGGTCTGTCCGGCTTCCTCCCCCGCCAGCGGATCCAACTCACCACCAGGTGGTGATCAGTTGACAGCTCAGCCCCTCTCTTCACCCGAGTGTCCAAGACATACGGCCGGAGGTCAGATGACACGACCACAAAGTCGATCATTGATCTCCGGCCTAGGGTGTCCTGGTGCCACATGCACATATGGACACCCTTATGCTTGAACATGGTGTTCGTTATGGACAAACCGTGACTAGCACAGAAGTCCAGTAACAAAACACCACTCGGGTTCAGATCGGGGAGGCCGTTCCTCCCAATCACACCCCTCCAGGTAACACTGTCGTCGCCCACGTGGGCGTTGAAGTCCCCCAGGAGAACGACGGAGTCCCCGGTTGGAGCACTCTCCAGTACCCCTCCCAGGGACTCCAAGAAGGCCGGGTACTCTGCACCACTGTTCGGCCCATAAGCCGAGACAACGGTGAGAGTCCTATCCCTGACCCGAAGGCGCAGGGAAACAACCCTCTCGTTCACCGGGGAGAACTCCAACACATGGCGGCTGAGCTGAGGAGCTATAAGCAAGCCCACACCAGCTCGCCGCCTCTCATCGCGGGCAACTCCAGAGTAGAAGAGAGTCCAGCCTCTTTCAAGGAGTTGGGTTCCAGAGCCCAGACTGTGCGTGGAGGTGAGCCCGACTATTTCTAGCCGGTACCGCTCAACCTCCCGCACCAGCTCAGGCTCTTTCCCCCCTAGCGAGGTGACATTCCATGTCCCCATGGCTAGAGTCACCATCCGGGGATTGGGCCGCCGGGGCCCCCGCCCACGACTGCCACCCATATCCCACTGCACCGGCCCCTTCTGAACCCTCCCGCGAGTGGTGAGCCCACGGGAGGGCGGACCCACGTTGCTCGTTCGGGCTGCGCCCGGCCGGGTCCCGTGGGCAAAGACCCGGCCACAAGGCGCTCGCCTGCGAGCCCCAACCCCAGGCCTGGCTCCAGGGTGGGGCCCCGGTGACGCCGATCCGGCGACGTGCACATCCTTGCTGTTCTTACTGTCATTAGGGGCAAGTGAACCGATCTTAGTCGGTTCACTCGGTTCACTTGTTCTAAAACTAAATGTTACTTTTTGTGAGTGTTTTTAGTGTGTCTGTTAAGAACATGGTGGCTTATGTTATGTTGGTAATTGTCATTTTTGTGCTGGTTTATAGTTTAACCATTAGTGAGGTAGCTGTTACATTTCCGAGCTGTTTTACCCCCCGTTGAAACGCACCCTGCAGGAGTGACTTTCTCCATTCTGTATTTGTAGTTTTTAAATATAAGGTGTTCATATCGGACAATATATTCACTGATACCGATATATCTGTGATAATTTTGGATAAATAGATATAATAAATAGATAAAATCGGCCAACAAATAAGTCGGTCAGGCTCTACTATTTTGCACAATGTTCATTGAGTGTCCTTCAAGAAATTTAGATAGTAAAAAATTCCAAGTGTGAGAAACATAAGAAAACCCAGCCTGAATAAACTCAGTCCACTGCATACAATTTAAAGGTGTACTTACTCAATACTTTAATTCAGTTTTAAAAAGACAATTGTAGTAGGTAGAGAAGGAAGATAACTGGATAAAATGGAATTGTAGAATTAGAAATGTCATAGTTATGGTTAAGAGTGTGTACATAGGTGTGTCGGGGCAGGGTGATGCTCGCGTTGGGCCATCCCCCTTGTTAAAAATTAACAAATCACCCACTGGGTAGGTCGTTCCAAAGCCAAGGGGCAATGACAGAAAAAGCTCGGTCCCCTTTAGATTTAAGCCTTGACTTTGGAACTGCCAAGAGGCCCCCACCTGAGGATCTAAGGCTGCGAACTGGCTCATATGGGGTCAACATTTCTGTTATATAGCTTGGAGCCAGGCCAAGACGAGCTTTAAAAGTGATCAGTAAAATCTTAAAATCAATTCTAAAACGAACAGGGAGCCAATGAAGAGAAGCTAAAACTGGGGTGATGTGATGTCGTCTGTTAAAACCTGTGAGAAGCCTAGCTGCTGCGTTCTGGACCAGTTGGAGGTGGGAAAGCGACTTTTGATTTATGCCGGAGAGGAGGGAGTTACAGTAGTCTAGTCTGGAGAAAATGAATGCATGAATGACTTTTTCCAAATCAGAATGAGATGGTATTGGTTTGATTTTGGAGATGGTTCTGAGTTGGAGGTAGCAGGACTGGACAACTGTTTTAATGTGTTTGTCAAAAGTGAGATCTAAATCGAATTTGACTCCCAGGTTTCTAGCAGCTGGTTTAATGTTACTGGAGAGTGGACCAAGGCTATTTGTAATGAGGCTGGTGTCTGTGTTTGGGGGACTGAACAAGATGATTTCTGATTTTGACTTGTTAAGTTGAAGAAAGTTCTGTGCCATCCAACAGTTAATATTACTGAGGCAGTCTAAGACAGCAGCCAGGCTTCTCGAGTCATGCGGTCTCAGTGGAAGCTATATCTGTGTGTCGTCTGCATAACAATGGAAAGAGACATTGTGTTGTTGGATGATGTGGCCTAGTGGAAGCATGTAAATAGAAAATAAAATCGGACCTAAAACTGAACCCTGCGGTACACCACAGGTTACTTGAGCTGTAGATGATGTATGATTACCTATGGTGACCGCAAAGGTTCTCTCTAAAAGATAAGAATGAAACCAATTAAGTGCAGTGTCCTTGATGCCAACCCAGGTTTTGAGGCGGTCACTTAAAATGTCATGATCTACAGTGTCGAACACGGCACTGAGGTCTAAAAGTATTAAAATTGCACTTTACCCTCTGTCGACTGTTAAAAGCAGGTCATTTGTTACCTTCAAAAGGGCAGTTTCTGTACTATGTAATGCTCTAAAACCCGACTGAAACTTCTGAAAAGATGTTATTATGACACATAAATGCTAAAAGCTGGGATGAAACCACCTTTTCTAAAACTTTGGATAAAAACTGGAGTCTGGAAATTGGCCTAAAATTGCTAAGAACAGACGGAACAAGGTTTGGTTTCTTTAAAAGAGGTTGGACCACAGCATGTTTAAAACTAGAAGGAAAAATGCCATTTTCCAGTGAGCTGTTAATAATCAATAAAATAATGGGCCCAACTGTATCAATGACATCTTTTAGAAATATGTTGGAATAATATCAAGACTGCACATAGTTGATTTCATCTGGGACATGATTTCAGATAAGACAGGCATAAAAACAGGTGTAAAATTACTAAAATATGTGTGGATGTCCCTACTGACATGTAAGATGCGGTCTGGAGGAGTTATTTTCTGCTTGATATCCTTGATCTTGTTGATAAAAAAGTCTGAAAACATCTCACATGTGTCATCTGAGGCGTCGCTAAAATCGCTGGCGGAGGGAGTAATGATGGAGTCTATGACCTGGAATAAAATTTTGGGGTTCGAGTGATTGGATGAAATGAGATTTGAGAAGAAGGAATTTCTTGCGTCTTTAACTGCTTTTTTGTAAGTCTTCATAGATTCTTTCCAGATTTCATAAAAAATGTGCAGTCCTGTTTTCTTCCGTTTTAGCTCTTTTCTCCTGCAATCTATCTTTAATTGCTGGGTGAGGGCTGCCAGGGCTGTGGAGAACTCTTTACTTTCTTATCTATGTAACGGGCAACAGAGTCCAGGACGGTCTGGGAGGTGTGATTAAAAAGAGAGACAAGTTCTTCAGTGTTAAAATTTGGATTAAAAGCAGTTAAAAAGGCAGAATTAAAAAGCTCAGGAAACTTGCTAGCAGACAAGGAATTAAAGACCCGACGTTGGACTGTTGTGGTGCGTTCAATAGCTACCTGAGATAAAACCACACTGAATAAAATTCCTTTGTGATCAGACACACAGATATCCTTTGTCTCAAAGTTTTCAGGGCTGAGACCGCAGTATAAAACCAAGTCAAGAGTGTGACCCTTTGAATGTGTTGGTCCTTGTACTCCTTGAATGAGATTAAAAGATTCAAATGTGTCAATAAAATCTGTGACAAAAGACAGAGTAGAGCAGCAAATATGTATGTTAAAATCACCTAAAATAAGAATTTTGTCATATTTTGACATAGAATGGGATAAAATTTCAGCAAACTCTTGATAAAAACACTGTTTGACTTTGGAGGTCTGTAGATTATTAAAATTAATACTGGGACTTCGGAGTGTAAAATAAAATGTTCAAACAATGTAAAACTATTTTATGAAGTACGGGTACATTTAAAATCATTTCTGTAAATGACAGCAACCCCCCCTCCCCTGCCTGACATTCGTGGTTGATTGAGGTATAGAAAATTAGTGGGGGGTTGCCTTGATGAGGGGGCTGCTGTCTCCCTGAGATAACCATGTCTCTGTGATAATAAAAAAGTCTAGGTTGTTAAAAGTAATAAAATCATGACATAAAAAAGATTTGTTGTTTAGGGACCTGATATTAAAAAGACCAAAATGTACAGGTTTTCAGACAGATGTAGTGGGTAACAGAGATCGTGGGGGGATATGGATTAGATTGTTCTGATTTGCAGCGGAGGGTTGTGATACTGAGCGCGCTGCTGTGGGTCTACGGTAGGAAATGATGGTAGATATAGAAGAAGGCAAACCAGTCCTGTGAGGTGCAAAGGCAGAAGTAGGTGACAGTGACTTAACAGATCCTACCGTGCCGGCGTGTCAGTCTCTCCCCCCCATCAGAGCAGAGTTGATGTTTTCCGACAACATCTGGGATCCCCTCCAGTTTGGGTGGAGGCCGTCGCGCTTCAGAAAGATGGGCCTTGCCCAGAACAGGTCGAAGTTGTTGATGAAGGGGATCCCAGTGGCGGCACAGTAGTCTTTCAGCCAGGTGTGAAGTGAAAACAGTCTAGACCATCGTTCTATTCCTCTGTTGTGGGTGAGGATGGGGCCTGAGATGATGATCTTGATGATGAGAGTGGCATTGGGTTTGCTGGACAGGTAGAGCTGGGTATAGCAATGAAAATGGACGTTGTATTTGAGGAAGATATGGCCAAGGAGAAGGAGGTAGATGATGAAGAGAAGGGGCCCCAGGACAGAGCTCTGGGGCACACCAGTAGTAATGGGGGACGAGTGGGAAATGAAGGATTGGAGTTGGATGAACTGAGTGCAGCCTGAGAGGTAGGATTTAAACCAGTCAAGGGCTGTGTGTGAAATACCAATGGAGATTGATCTGTTCAGGAGGATCGTGTGAGAAATGGTGTCGAAGGCCACACTCAGATCGAGGAGGATGAGAATAGAGAGAAAACTGGAGTCAGCTGCCAGGAGGAGGTCGTTTGTGATTTTGATTGGTGCAGATTCAGTGGTATGGAGGGGGCTGAAACCGGACTGGAATAGTTCGTACAGGTTGTTAAAGTGAAACTCTCACCAAAAAGCAACCATGGCTTTATTTGTGATTGAATATGAGTCAAACCTTCGTGTAAAAGCATAATTACGAGGAAAGAGGCCCTTACCGTTGTTTCGTTTTTGGGCAAGCTAATTTTCAATGGAGTGCAGGGCACTGGTACGCTAGCGTCAAAATCGCTATTTTTACACAAGCATTGAGAACATTGTTTGTGTACACACTGTGTCAATCCTCGCCAAATCGTTCAGTCAGCAAGAGTGGTACAATTGTTGAGATCCTGGCTCCTTTAAGTCTGTTGTTTTTCCAGTGACCTTAGCTTGTGCAGCTAACCCTCCCTTGTGTTCTGTTTTGTCACAGCTCGCCTCAGTTGCTTGCTTAAAACCATTCCGCCTGCCTGCTTGCTCGTCGCCTGCCAGCCCTGTTCAGGATTATTTGTTTGTTCACTCAGAGGATGCCATTGCCACGAGGAGGGACGCCACTCTGATTCACTGGGCACACTCTGGAGAGCTCACCACCACCCACCACCGGGATCCCAGACACACCACCCCTCCCCAATCCCCGCAAACTTTGCTCTGGTTATTGGTTGCACATTAAATCACGTTAAATTTGACTCTGTGTATCGTGTCTTGCATTTGGGTCCAGCTCCACTGTGCATCGTTCATAACAGAACGATCTGGCCACAACATGGACCCTGCAGACACCGAAGCTAACCTGCCGGTTTTTTTCTCCACCAAGCGGTGTCCTCCCAAGAAATACTACTCGGTCAACACTCACAAGCGCTCCAAGGCATCATGGAGATGCTTAACCAGCTCTCAATCAGCGTTACCCATATAGAAGGCCAACAGGCTCATCCTCCTCCTGTCCCGCCTATCTCTTCACCTCCACCAGCATCTCCTGTGAGTAACAACCAGCCCTGCGAACCCTTCGTTCCAGCACCAGAAAGATACGATGGTCGCCTGGGAGAATGTAAGACATTTTTATTCCAATGTTCACTCGTGTTTTGTCAGCAACCACTCACCTATGATAACGACACCACTAAGCTTATGTGTTGGGATTATAGTGATGGGAATTCCAGCTCTTTTAAGAGAGTCGGTTCTTATGGCTCGGCTCACTAAAAAGAGCCGGCTCTTTCGGCTCCCAACTGGCTCCTCAGATTTTTTTGTTGCTTAAATTAATCTATTACCAAAAATAATGAAACACGGTGTGTAAAATGAATTAGTAATGTACAAAACATAACCTACATTATATTAAATGTTTATTATTTATATGGCTTATTATACTCAACATGGAACAGTGCTACAAAAAATAAATTATAGATTAAAAAAAGTAGGCTACATAGCCTTTTGAACAAACTGTGTCATAGAGCTCTCTGTTGTAGGTCCAGGTGGATGTGGTGGTGTACTGTAGACACTGTAGACACTGCAGCAGCAGCAACAGCTGCAGTAGACAAACTGGCACCTTCATTAGCAGCAGGTTCACTTGCTTGTCTTTTTTCTTCCAACTGCATTGATGGATGTAGCTACAGTTCTAATGTGCCTGTGCAGGTTATTTGTAGAGCCTGCTCTATATGAGATTTTAACCTTCAATACTCCACACTCACACTTACTGCGTTTCCTGCCTGCCATTTTCTCACCTTTCCAGTGTGTTTTCTCTCTCTCTCTCTCTCTCTGTGTGTGTGCCATGTCTATAAGCCCTGCTCCCCCTGCTCAGTGCGGACACACAGACTGCACCACACATCGTACAGTTGACCAATCACGTGCGGCTTGAACAGAAAAAAATAGTGGAGAAAAAAACCCCAAAGCGTTCACTTCAATGAGCCGGCTCTAAGGGCTGTTTCGTTCGCGACCGACACATCACTATGGGATTACTCACGGGCAGAGCCAGGAGTTGGGGAGCAGCTTTCTGGAACAACCTGCTAATCATCAATTCAACCTACCAACAGTTCACCTCTGAAATTACCTCTGTGTTCGACCACCCCATTACTGGCAGCGACACCAGTAATCGGCTGCTTAGCTTGCGTCAGGACTCCACGAGCGCAGCAGATTATTCAGTGGAATTCCCCACTCTAGCAGCTGAAGTGGGATGGGACGACCAGGCCTTACAGAGCATTTTTCTTAAAAGGGTAAATGAGGAAGTTAAAGACAGTTTGGTAGGGAGGTCCGAGCCCAATAGTCTGCATGAATTAAACTCTTTAGCAATACAGATCGATAACAGGCTTAGAGAGAGACGCAGAGAAAGGAGGGGTGTTTTCCCCAGCCAGGACTGCCTCATTAACTCCTACAATGACTCTGCTCTCAGGTGCTCTAACCAGCCTGTTCTCTCCCGTGTCAAGCATTCCTCAGTCTCTATCAAGGAGGGACCCATGCAACTAGGCCGTACACTGCATGAAAAGTGGGATTTTCGTCAGTATGCGGCACTGTAGATTGACATGGAATTTCAGGTTTGCGACTGTATGCGGCAGTTTGCAGGCAACACCGAAGTCTGATGTGAATTGTCAGAAATTGACGTGGGCCTTGCTTGGCAGTTGTCCCCCAATGACCCACCTCCCCCTGATTCTAGGGGAGGCTTTAACCTGTAAATGAAAATGCTGTGAGCTATACAAATGCAAATCATGGTAGCAGGGGGAGTTTTACCCCAGGTGACCTTTTTCTAAAAGGTATTAAATTAATTTAAAGGAGTCATCACCTGGTTTTTTACATATCCAGTCCCTCTTGGATCGCTTTGGATCAATTCTTAATTTAAAAAAATCAAACAGAGAGCTTGTTCTGACCCTTTTTCATACCGCGACTTTCTCACGCGAGATTATGCTTGAGGTTTTGACCGGTCCGGATGTGCATTGTATTAATATGTAATGAGGCGCGCGCTGATTGGCCGCAGGAAGGACAGAGCCGGAATGGGGGGCGAGCCTGCATGCACACACAGACTCCAAAACATAAACAGCCCGCTGTCATGGCGCACACACTAAA
The DNA here is from genome assembly GCF_900880675.1 of Sparus aurata. Taxonomy (NCBI): domain Eukaryota; kingdom Metazoa; phylum Chordata; class Actinopteri; order Spariformes; family Sparidae; genus Sparus; species Sparus aurata. The sequence goes on along the minus strand of NC_044203.1, from coordinate 1,941,644 downwards.
TGACGAACCTTACGGAATTCAGGCATTTATGTACGAGCCGGAGTCAGAACCCGAACGGGAGAGTGAAGAGGCAGAGACGGTGGAAGAGACACGTTTACAGCAGGATGTCTCTGAATGGTAAATTCTTTGTTTTTTCCTTCTGACTTTTCACACTCGTGTTTTACATGTAAGACCTGAGTTTCAATGCTGGCGGTGACGATGTATGGCGTGAAAATGACAGAGAAATAAGCAGATTCGGCGTGCTCACTCTGGCTGAGGACGGCTGTGAGCCGATGCTTATGCAAGTAGCCTCCTGTGGTAACGTCACCACAGGAGCAGAGTCAAAATCTCGTGCTTTAGGAACGCGCACTACTGTGCGCTATTCCTGTTCGGAAAAAGAGCCAAAGCGAAAAAAATAAGCCACTTTCAAACTCCAGCTTTTCAGGCAAGTTTCAACAGAGGTCCAACACCAATATGCATGATTTAACGAGAGAAATTGCGATTTCCGGGTGATGATTCCTTTAAGACAATCTCTGGTATGAATAGATCAGGCTCAGTATAGCCTAATTATAGACCCTTAAATTTTAGCTTGAATTGATTTATTTAATGAAAGTATGCTAGATTAATTACTGTGTATGTCATTAGCAATGGCCAATGTTATGTAAAAAAGATTCTTTATTCTTTTTCTCTCCTGGGATCAAGTTAAAGATAAAATGCCATTTGTTTAGAAGTTAAAATTTGCATTAAATATTTCGAGAAACATAAGATAATAAAATGTATAAATAATTTCTGGTTAAATTGTGTGACTAGGCTTCCGGTTATGGCGGCGTAGAAGTCACACGCGGTGTTACCAGCTCCTGTGCAAATCCTTAAATCTTAACCCTGAACCAGTGAGGGAACAAATAACTTTTGCTTGTTTCTGGTCACCACAACTCCGAGGAGAGAAATGGGCCCCAAAAGAGACCCAACACTCAAGGAAGACAAGAACAAACAGCCAAGCCCTGACATCCGTGCTTGCAAAACCTCAACCGCAGCTAATGCTAACAATGACGACCGCTCGGACGCCCCCGCTCCGCCGCTGTGGTTAACTAGCGAAATGGACAAAGCATTCCATCGCATTCAAGTTCTGCTGGACCAAAAACTGACCACGCTTTCAGATTCAGTGGAGAAGCTTGTCAGTGATACGAGAGCACTAGGTAACCGTGTCAAATCTCTTGAAGAGGGCCATGCTAGTCATGGAGAAGCTTAGGCTTCCTGCACCAAGACTTCGCTGACTACAAGAAAACAATCGAGGAGGAGATGACCAGCTTAAAGGACAAGTTGGATGACCAAGAAAACCGTGCGAGGAGACAGAACCTGAGGAAAAACATTTTTTTCCGAGACATCACCACAGCGCTGTATAAGAAGAGGAAGGCGTTTGCTCCCCTCAAAAAAAATCTCCACGCCAAGAAAATATCCTTCCGACTGCTACATCCGACCAACCTGAACCTGGACCTCCCAGAGGGGAGATGCACCTTCAGCTGCCCGCAGTCTGTGGAAAACTACCTGAAGAAGCATCACCCCGACGTGCTGGCTTGAGTGCACAGTTGTCTACTTATTATTGGTGTTTGGCGAGTTTAAAGTAAGTAGCTGCTGCCTGAAAAATAACTCGAACTGCTTCGCCCCTTTCTCATTAGACTGTAAATAGCCGTATAACGGGACACCTGAAATTGCTCACCTGAGCAGACTGACGTCTGCGCATGCGCACAACATGGACCACTTCACTTGTGCTTGGAAATGTTCGTTGTACACACTGCATGGCATACAGCTCCTTGGTTATATAATGTGTGTTTACATGTGCTAAACAGGTCACATTTGGCTGTTTTATATACCTAATGTCTGGTCTGTTAAATGACCTCGTTCTGGTTCAGTTTGTTTTAGTCAATGTACCCAATTTCTATTATCATATGTATTTCTACAGCTTGACTGGGAGGAGTTTTGGGTCTCCTGCGTTACTGATGTTACAGATTGAATTTGTTTCTGCTCACACTTAGATATAATATGCCCTAGTTCAACACAGGGTAGCTTGGTTTCACAAGTTAGGACACGAAAATGTCTATCGTGTTAAGAAGACTTGGGGTTTTATTCACACTATGTGGGTCGGTCATTTGTATTTTTGTTTTTTTTATGTTCTTTCCTTTTTCTTTTCTTCCATGGTTGTGCCTTTTTATTTTTTGTTGTTTTTCAATATTATGCTGTGTCACGGGTCACACTCATCACTTTCTGGTCTACTTTTACACTTGCCTTTAATATACAAATGATAAAGATGGATTACTCAGGGGTGGCAATGATCAGGGCTAAGTACCCCAAATCACATATTGTAAGGTTACCTTATGGAACAAAACTAGACAGGCAAGATGACAAATGTAACTCTTAGATATTTAACCCTTTACGCGCCGGGTTTTATTTTAAAAAATACTAGATTTTGACATCTAAATTTCAGAAGGCTCTGGCTTGAATGTAGTTTGAGATAGAGACAAAGTGTAAATGAGACAAATATGGAAAATGACCTAAAGTTTATGAATGGAGTAATTTTTCCCATCTAATTTGCATATTATGACGTCATATGGTGGCGGCCATATTGGATTATGTAATTTCCATGAAATACCTGGTATTTTGAAAGAGAGTTGAACTTATTTCATCAGATTCATCCCCTCCATCCATTTGTTATGTTGTCCACACATCAAATGAACAGGGAAAAAGTAAATTGTAAGCCAACAGTCGTAAACTAGAACTATTAGTACACCACAAAACTCATGTAAACAGTATGCGTTTTTTTTTACCCACCATCCCCCCCATTGGAGGACACTTTTTTTTCTTCCCTTTTTCTTGTTTTCTCTTCTCTTCTTCTTTATTATTATTATTATTAGTAGTAGTATTATTATTATTATTATTATATGATAATAATAACAGAAGGCGTCTTTTAGCTGCAGAGGCCTTATCTGTGCCCATCTATCCAGATAAAAGTTTATAATATTTGTAGAGTGTGGAGCCTCTCATTGTAAGGCATAGAGACAATAAGAACTACATATATATATATATATATATATATATATATATATATATATATATATATATATATATAGATATTTTTACATTTACATCATACCATTCATGAAACCGTGAACTTGGAATTAGTTCATGTCAACCTAAATACTGATGAGCATTGTCTCCATTGTTATAAGATACCAGAAATCATCAGTCAGAAAGAGGGACAAAAAAACTATAGACCTTGAATCATTGCTTAGCTTTCTGTCACCACGATATCCAATTTGCTCATCAAAGGGCTTTATCCATATACTTCATCTCTCAAGTAAGCCCAGCCACCATTACCATTATCATCATCATCATTTCCAGCCCTGTTCTGCCTTCCCCTGTTGCCCCTACGACACCCATCAGCCTTTCTATGAACACTTTGCCCACGTCTCCCCCTGCTATCTCCTCTAGTGTTGTGAGAAGAGCTGGACTCATGTGTGCTTTGTGCTTCGTGAACACTGCTGCGGCGCATAACTGCACCGCTGCCGCGGATGGAGGCTACGTGACTGTCGCGGTGGAAAGAGTGAACACTAACGCTGACACCCAGCGGTATTCTCACCACCCCCGCTACTTCTACCACATCCATTCGCTTCTCTACTGATACTACGAGTTCGTGTATCATTTCCATTCCCACCTATTGGGCAAAGGATCATGTGTTAGTGCTTGTGCGTTTTCCTCGCTCTGCGCGGCACTGCCATTGCTATGCAAAGACGCACTTTTGAATCAACTTCTGAATCCAGCAATACCCCTTCAGCAAAATGGCTTCCTGGCGCACTGTCTCCGCTCTCTCACCCCACAGTTTGCATGGGACTTCCTCGAACATTTTGCATTGAAGCAAGACGTTTTTATGAGCTAAGGTCTAAGTATAGGATGTCTGCCAACTAGTGGTGGGGAGTATGAACGACATGTAACACTCTATTGGGAGAAAACAGCTGTTTTGTTCAGTACCGCGGTGTGTCGCAAATTTGCGACTCTGGCGCCTAAAGGGTTAACATGGAACACTAATGGCATCAATGCACTATCAAAATGTAAAAAGGTTCTAAACTTTCTGAGGAATCATAAAATAGACATAGCTTTACTACAGGAAACACACCTGACAGATCGGGAACATGCTAAGCTAACCCGACAATGGCAGGGACAGGCATTTTATGCATCTGTAGGATACTATGGTATATGGTCCTGACATGGGCAGCACCATAAATATATAATGTAGGAGACACTGCTCACACACTACTTTGATATATATATGATTATTAATCACTAGCAATTAATATTACACTCGTTAAAGGGGCACCACCTCCGTGTTTAGTTATTGGAATAATCCGGAGGACATTATTCCAAACACCTAACTGTACCAGTTGGCTTGGACAGTTAGAGTCCATTCAAAATCAATTTATTCAATATCAATCAATATTCAGTCTCAATATTCTGAAGTAGTGAATTCTTTGCACGTATCCATCGGTTCTCCACATTAAAATTAAGTTCCAGACAAAGACAAACGATTATATGTTTATTGACTAAATAATTTGGGTAAAATAAAAGACATGACAATTTTAGACGAACAACAAATAACAGAAAATGTAAAGACTGTAATCAGGAAAGTAATAAAGTCGTGTGACTGTCGGTAGATGGTAAAGTTAAAGGGTCGGGTTTTTATATATTGAATATTACGGGAGTAATCTTTTAATACTAACGAGACCATACCTCAACTTTCTTAAGTTCATAGGATAGAGGTTAGAACTTTAGACAGAAGTCAGAACCTGAGACAGAAGTCAGAGCTTTAGACAGAAGTCAGAACTTTAGACACCACTCATTCTCACGTGTGTGGATCCAACTGTATGAAGACGTTCAGCCTGTTTGTCTGGGCATCAGGAGGCACAGAAGCTTGGTCTCTTTGAGAGTTCTGGGTTGGACCACGGCACGGCGCGTCGGTCCAGTAGCCAGAGGGAAGGCCGGTACTCTGTTGAGGGACTCTTGGTCCGAAGGCCCAGCGGGTTTTCCGCCTTGGGAGCGCTGGGGGCAGAGTCGGTCTCGGCAGGGAGCACACAAAGTCTCTTTCGTTGGACTCTTTGCAAGGCTTGCAACGTTCTTCATCAGATGATCACAGTCTTGAAAAAGACTTTTCTTGGTGGTTTCAAATAGTGGTACTCAAGTTCTGATTCTGAAACTAATTCAACTTCTTCTGAATCAGGCGGTGATACTTTAACAGTATAAAATCAAAAAAAGAAATAATCTGTTCTATTAAAAACTTGAATAAAAGTAAATACTTAAAGTAGGGATTCAATTTGCTTGTCTTAGCTTGTTGCAAAAATAAAAGTAAAGATTACTTTAAAAATAAAAATTAAATAAAAATGAAAACAAAGAAGAGAAGAAAGAAGAAGGAGAAGAAGCAGGGGGAGAAGAGGACAGAGAGAGAGCGTCCGGAGAAGAAGAGAAGAGTGAGAGAAGGGGAGAGTGTCTGTTTTTATGACCTGCAGCAGGGGCCGGCTGACAGTGTCACCCCTCCTGTGATCTGAGTTGAGGCTTCCAAAAGTTAATCTCACTATACTATTGTATTTAATATTTTGAAATCGTGTTTTAACCTTCCCAAAACTTCACCATCTTAAAAGTCGAATTTTTGTCTTCGTGAAAAGATGCAACATGATAATGATCATTTGTCATTCAAAAGAATTATAACCTGATTTAGACATGAAGCACTTAAGTATACAACATATGACAATAAAGTATACAGCACACAGTAGAACCAAGGACTTATACATATTCCTTGTAGTTCTATCTTTAACAAAACATATCAGACATTTAACTGGTAAATAATACAAGTATTACACAAGGAATGATGATCTTCAAATCTCTCCTCCATCGACAAAGGGGAGGGGGTTTCTGTTGACCTCAAACTTATTGAGTAATAAACTTCATTTGGGCTTCACAAGAACATAAGAAAGATCTGTTGAATGACGTTCTTACTCTATTTCGGGATCCGTTAAATTTAAGAAATTGGGATGTAGTTTATTTGTTATGGACTTTTTGGGTGACAACAGAAGACTGAAAGGGGGAATGGTATGTCAGACCCAGGAACAACAACGGTCGTAAATAACAGTTGGACATGTGAGTAGAAGAACACACAGATTAGGTTTCCCATTCAGCCTTCCCCCACTGGAGAATGTTCCAGAGGCAGAGAAACGTAGATTCGTAAAACATCTTAAATCACCACATCTATGTTAGAAACCAGTCCTTCTTCCTTTTGGTGTGACCAAAGAAAACTCTATCGGGCTTGACCTTGTTTGACCTGAGGAACAGGGGTTCATCTTCTTTGGAGGAAGAGGAACAGACCAGATGTGCTTTGTCGTTGTAAATTACAAAGAAGATCTCTGGTGATCTGTTTATTGCAAGAAAAACAACATCTTTCCACTCTGTGGAGAGGAGAGGAATTTGCCAGGCCAGGATATGGGGGCTTTCAGTCCCAAATGCTGGAAAAAGGAGTTGATTTGGGTTAAAGGTAATCGTGGCCAAAATGAGACCACTTTAAGATGCAGAGACAACGGCTTGTGTTCCTACACATCCTTCACATCCCAATCAAGGGGAGTAGCCACATTGATTGATAAGAATGTCCTTTTGCATGTAAATAATGTTAAGAAAGATAAAGAAGGCAGATATTTGATACTTGAAGGCTCTATAGCGGGTGAACCTATCACACTGGTTAATGCTTATGGCCCCAAATATGACTGCCCTCAATTCTTCCAAGATCTGTTTCTCATGCTTACATGTCCTTCTAATGAGCTCATTATAGGCGGTGACATGAATCTAGTTCTGGAACCGGAAAGGGACAGGTCCTCCTCTAACCCCAAACCTTTAACCCAAGCAGCCAAGACATTTAAAAGAGAACTGACTGACTTCAAACTGGTAGATGCTTGGAGGGAAACACATAAAACACTGCGTGAGTACTCCTTCTATTCACATGCTCACAACAGCTATTCCAGAATTGATGTTTTTCTTACTCATATTGAAAAAATCCACCTTTATAATTTCATGTGAATATCTTGCAATGACCCACTCAGACCATGCTCCTCTCATGCTCCACCTATCCCATGAGAACACCTCAAAAAATGTAGGACTATGGCGATTCCCCACACACCTGCTTAATGACACAGACTACGTTAAACGTATGAAGAATGATATTGGCAACTTTCTTAGCACTAATAAGGGGACTGCCTCACCATCCATAGTGTGGGAATCCTTAAAGGCTTACCTGAGAGGTGTGACTGTAAGTCATGCATCATGGAAAAAGAAGCAACACCTGCTACAAACTAAGACACTTGAATCAGAAATACGGACTCTTGAGAGAGAACATTTTCAGACACGTAACGAGGAGACCTTTAATGCGTTAAATAATAAGAGGACTGAATATGACATGCTAACATCTCGATCAGTTGAAAACGCTATGGCCAGAACTAAGAGACAATATTATGAACATGGGGACAAATTTGGAAAACTGTTAGCATGGCAGATCCGAAAAGAGAATAGCTCAAGATGTATCCCCTCAATTAAAGGAACTTAGGGCAGGATTTGTGAAAAAATAAACATTCATTATAAGTATTTTAATGCTAATGGGTGATGAAGCGTTCAAAACCAAAAAGAATGAGCCCACACACATATCTCCCCATTGCCTTGAACAGGCTGTGTGCTGCATGATGTACTGCTATTCGGGGTCCGAATTTCCCGCGCAGCCCTGCGGACGTGACGTTATTTGACGCTGAATGCGCGTCCTCGACGGCTTGGAGACCGGAAGAAGACAAGCGCGGTGGACCGGAAATACTGTTTGTGTTGTTATGGACTCTGCTACGGCCGGAAAACGACCCACCACCACACAAAGTCCACTAAAAAGTAATACGAAGAAGAAAACGAAGGTTTTTATCAGTGGCAAGTCGTGAGTCTAAAAGAAGTTATGACTAAAGCCGGGCTGGCACGCGAATATACATTGGATATGCCTTCGACTCATGGAGGCAGCTTCAGCTTGAACTGGGACTGAAAACGGATGCTGACATGGCTAATTTCCTTTTAACCAGGTAAGAATACATTACAGGTCATTTTTAGAGCTTGATTTGAAAATCTTATGAGATCACCGAGGACTCGGAGTGAGCTAAAGTGCAAAGTAGCGTCCGCTTCTAACGTAGCGTTAGCGGCTAACGTAGCGCTAGCCACTAACGTAGCGCTAGCCGCTAACATGTAACTTAGTCCACTGCTTGTAACAGTGAGAAGTTACAGACTGCGCATTTTCCAGGGTCCTTCAGTCTGAAACCGAATAGTTAGAAATATGCCCTTTTAGATATGGGACCGAAAGCCCAACTTGTATCTGGGAGGTGACGTTAGCAGCTGGCTGTAGCAACAGGCTAACGGTTTGTTTGGGGCTGTGTAGTCATATTAGCCGCTAGCTACACACAGCGAGCCGGCTTCCCGGCTGCTTCGTGAGTGTAGGGGATACGGCTATCAAATCAATTTTATTTATATAGCCCAAAATCACAATCACATTGCCTCAGTGGGCTTTACAATCTGTACAGTGAAATATATCATACACACAGCACCGGCTCCCGTCTCGTTCCTGTCCCTGGTAAATACAGTATTTGGGGTGTACAGTGACGGTATTTACAGGTTATGGCTTGGGGGCTATTGTGTTGACGAGTTGATGATACTGTTGTGATGTAGCTGAATAAAAGGCAGTTTAGAGCTAACCGTGAAGTGCACAATGTAAACGAGCTCAGGTGGTGCTATATAATAATTGATATTGTGCGTGTCTACAGGTCTGATAAAGTTATTATTATTGTTATTATTATTACGACCTTGCTTGTGAAGCACGTCTGTGTGGTTGAGTCTTTTGGGGTGGGTGGGCTAAAAGAGTGGTCTCAACTCATCAATAGAGCTTTTAGCCTTTATTTTTCTTGTGTTGTACCATACACACAAGATTGCTCCAGACATTATACATTACGTTGTAAGTAAAGCAGGAGAAATTGTCTGTAAAAGTGAAACACACAATAGTACTGACTGAGGCATGTATTTTGATATTATTATTGTTACAGGCAAACATTGCATGGCCATAGTTGTTCTGACCAAAGAGAAAAGACACCAAGGTAGCAAAGTCACAGCCAGCTTGCTGACTGAGACTCTAACTTTTTAAAATATTGCTGTTTTCCAGCTATCAGAAGAAGCAGACTCCTGAAGCTGCTACTCGGGGAAGTAAGGACATGAGAACATCAACACCCAGCAAGCGAATAGCTGCTAAACTCTTCTCATCGATTATCACCAATTGAACCAGTGTCTGAGGGGTTAGTATGTTTTCACTTTCTAAGTTTTGGTCATTAGGAATTTCAATCTTTTCAGAATATAGACAAAACATTGTAAAATGTTATAATATAACATAATAATTACCAGTTTTGATTATGGAGCATTGGTATGTGTTCTAACGCTACTGTTCTCTTCTCTCCATAAAGGCCTCAGCTACATGATCCAGAGACGTGAGCAAGAAAAGAGAGAAGACAAGACTGTCTTGTTTACCACACATTTATTTTATTATAAACATGTAAAAAAAAATACAAAATAAAACTTTGTACATACTGCAAATTTGAAAAATACTGTAAACTTTGAAAATAAATATAAAAATACATAATGTACATAAATAGTTTTTATTTTTGGATGAAAGTGTAATCTTTGGCTAAGAAATGGGTTTTTTTTTTAGGTATTGTGGTCACAGGGACACAAAACAGGAGAAAATATCAGTCAGGCACCCTAAATGGAGCTTCTTTGTAACCTGTGTAGTTTGCAAAGGGGTCAGGGAAGTTTAACCAGATACGAAGAACACAGCAGCTCGGTATCGGCCTACAGTTCCCTCTTCTCTGATGCCCATCCTGCCAGATCGTAAATCGCCGGTAGGAAGCAAACCGAAACTCTCGGTTATCGCTGCCCACATCTTGGCTGTCCCTCCAGAGCAAAGATGTTGTTCCACGTCATCCTAACCAGACGCAGCGTACCCTCATCCAGGCAGTACATCTCCATGTGTGCCACTCCTTCCAGAGTCAATTCCAAATCCTGAAACAAAAAACACTGAGAACAATACTAATAAGAATAACTTTAGTAATCCTCAAAGTAATGTTTTGATTTTATTTGATGTTATTTTTATTCTGATTCAACTTAGTATAATACCAGTTATGACATAATGACATTTGTGTTTTCCTTGTATTTACTTTGTTATGGCGCAGTGCTATTCATACCATTTATATTGTCTTATAATGGAAATGATTTCACAAATGATCTCACCACTGGCACATAACAAGTTGCTTGAGATATTGAATCATACTATTGCTGTTACATGATAATGACTGCACACTAATGTCAGCTTGTTAGCAAGCTTTATCCCAATGTTATAAATATTAGCTATGTTGGTAATACCACAGTCAGAAATTAGCTGCAGCCACAAGCCAAATGCTCGTCAAACACCATAACATTGTTAGCAGTCACATTAGCTTCAATCACAAAGCAATGGTTATCGCTAGCTTGTTATTCACCGTGGCTGGTGAAATTTGAACTTTAGTACCATTTGGCCAGTATAAGGTAAGCTTACTTTAACATTACAACTGTCGTTTTGCTGAATTGATGCGCTAAGTTCAAATAAAACATCATAATATATACACTAAGATAAACACTTAGTTTACTTACTTCGTCTCTTGACATCATGCTGTTCGCTGATGTAGGCTACCAAGGTAGTTCCGCGGAGGTATGCGAGGAAGTCTTGCAGTAAATGGTCGCGTGAACAGTGAGCAAACAAATAACCGTGTCACAGCATCAGCTGCACTGCTGTGAAGAGTTCATGCGCGCTCCCGCGCCGGCTTGGCTGATGGCTGCAGTTACCCAAACGGCCGTCGTGTCGCTATTGAGTCTTATTTCGTGATCCTGCCCTAAGTTCCTTTAATATTTACTTTACAATGTAAAACACGATCAAAATGAGGTACCCCCATGAGATTATGCTGAGGTCTAACGTTTTTATGTTTCATCTTAAGTTGCTGCCAAGTGCGCTTCTCCCCCGCGGGGTTGCATCTAAATTAAATAAATTAATAGGTTACCACTCAAGCAGTTTCCCCCTGTAATATTATTGTGATTGCAAAGGACTACATTTAAACTTACGCATTGACCCGAGCACCAATGTTCTCCCACGCCGTCTCCCTCTCTTTTGCTGCTGCAGCGGTGTTACACTTTCTTCTAAAAACGTGCTCAAACTCACCGTATGAGCGCATAAATATTTCCAATTTCAGTGGGGTGAAAAACGTAGCCCTCCTCTTCCCCGTTGCCATGGTGACTCGTCGAATCGGGGCTCCATTGATGCTGTCTTTTTATACTTGTGGTGCATGTGCTTAACTCCAGGTTAAACTACTCCGAGTTGATCAAACTAACTCAAATCAGCTGTTCTGGAACCGAAAACTCAGAGTTTCCTATCTCAGAGTAGATCAACTCAGAGTTCAGGGTTAGACTCAGAGTTTGTTGAACCTGCTTTGTGAAACGGACCCTTGGTGTCATACATGACTCACCCATTGAGCAGGTCAGCTCATACAAGTATCTCTGAGTTCACTTAGATGACACTTTTAGTTGGTATGTGCATGTTGAAAGTTTGTGCTCTCGTTTACAGCAGAGACTGTATTTTCTGCGCAGACAGAGTGTGTGGGGTGGACAAAAGCATCATTTTTTTATTTTACCAGGCAGTACTAGAGAGCTTAGTCAGATATGAGATGTCATCCTGGTATGGCAACATCACTGCAAAACTAAAAACTGAACTCGCTCGTCTGGTGCACACATCCATGAGGGTGATAGGAAAAAGTGACTATCAGACCTTGCAGTTTACTTATGAACAAACTGTTCTTAGGCAAGCTCAGAGGAAAGTGACTGACCCATCCCATATTCTTTATTTACATATGACCTCCTACCCTCGGGCAGACGATATAGAGTCCCTCACTGTAAACTCACCATTTTAAGAATTCATTTGTTCCAACCTCCATCAAATTCCTAAATATTGCTGCTTGAGGCCGATATTTGTGCAATAATTTTTAGAGTGCTTTGATTATTTATTATAGTGATCTTTTAGCATGTATTATGTATGTATAGTATGTATGTAGTATGTATGTGTTATGTTGCGGGATATGTGCATACTGTTATGTGTTTTGTCAGTGATGGTTTGGCTGATGATGTATTGTTTGTTGTCATCGTAGCTGTCAAGGCATTTATGGCACAGCTGTTGAGTCCAAGACAAATTTCCCTGAATGGGACAACAAAGTATATCGTATCGTTTCGTATCGTATCTTCCTGTGGCAGCTGAAGAAGGTCAACCTGCCAAAGATGATGATGGTGCACTTCTACTCTGCCATCATCGAGTCCATTCTCACCTCCTCCATCACCGTCGGCATGCTGCTGCTACTGCTAAGGACAAGAGCAGACTGCAGCATATCATACACTCCGCTGAGAAGGTGATTGGCTGCAACCTTCCATTCCTTCAGGACCTGCACAGCTCCAGGGCTCTGAGGCTTGCAGGTAGGACTGCGGCCGACCCCTCCCATCCCAGTCACAGACTTTTTGAGACTCTCCACTCTCGCAGGAGGCTACGGTCAGGACCAAAACCACCTGCACATAAACAGTTTCTTCCCTGCTGCAGTTGGGATCCTAAACAGGTCCTGGGACCCCCACCACCACTTTTTCTCCTGACATCTATCCCCTGCGAAAAGAAACTATGACCTGGGAAATCGAGAGCTTGTGGCGGTAGTTTTCAGTGCTACAGGAGTGGCCAACTGGCTGGAGGGAACCCTGAAACCATTCCTCATTTGGACAGACCATAAGAACCTCGCATACCTGTGCTCCGCCAAAAGACTCAATTCCCACCAGGCCCACTTGTCACTATTCCTCAGCCATTTAATTACACTCTTTTCCATTCCAGCTCCAGCAATGGGAAACCTGATGCCCTTTCTCACCTTTTCTCATCTGACACACCCCCTGCTGACCCTGAGCCCATCTTGTTTTTTCCCCGGATTGTTGGAGCCACCACCTAGGAGATCGATTGTAACTATGAGGAAAATGTCATCCAGAATGTTGTCCTATCTCATCATCACTGCTGTCCAATGCACTGTCACCACTCTCACAATCAGGAGACTCAATTAAAAATGACTGCGTATACTTGAATGTTTTGTGATTTCATGTAATTTTTTGTAACCTTGAGAAAGTATGATCCATCCCATATTTTTGTAGAGCCAAAATGTGGTCCACGCTACCTAGTTCTTCTACTATTTGATTATGCTGAATGTCTCTCTGAGCAATTTAATAAAAACAACTTGAACAGGTATTGGGTCATGCATGTTGTTATGGGGTATCAATGAAAAATATTTACCTTATTTCATTTACAGTTGATTATCTAAGTTTTAGTTTAGTTGATGTAATAGTGTTATTTGAGTACTTATAAAAATCATGTTGGCTAACTCAATATAATAATACTGCATGGACGTTTTTGTTTTGTCTGGAAATCCTGCCCACAATTTAATTAGTTAATCCGATGAGTTATTTGAATGTATATCTCAAATTGGGCTTGTTGGTGTAAACCAAGGCCTCCAGAATTAACACTGATGGTAAAATGCTGATGTCACTTTTTATAACATTTTGCCAGTGGCTTGAAATTTGTCAATTACAGTCTATTGCACCATGTCTGGTATCCATTCATTCATCATCAGAACTGGCTAAAAGTTTTGAAGCCTATATTGACTGCAAAATAACGGAAAGAGCCAGCATGACATAACCCTCAGGTTTCTGAAGAGGCAGAATGGAGCTTAAAATGGGTGGCCATCGGGTGGCTCAGTTGGTAGAGCGGGTCGGCCTATGTTCGAAGGGTCGCGATTCGATCCCCGCCCCTGCCAATTGGGTCATGGATGTTGTGTCCTTGGGCAAGACACTTCACCCACCTTGCCTCATGTCAATGTGTATGACTGCTGTATTTTTGTGGTTGTGGTCGGGGTCGTTGGCAATGAATGTGCAGCCACGCTCCCATCAGTCTGCCCCAGGGCAGCTGTGGCTACTATCGTAGTTCACCACCACCAGTATGACTGTGTTTGATGAATGGAACCAGGAACCCTGTGAGGCGCTTTGAGAAAAGCGGCATACAAATCCAATCCATTATTATTATCATCATCTTGGGAAACCTGAACCTGCCTAACTCCCAGCTAATCAAATATGGGCAAAGAGCTGGAGTGTGGATGGAACTGGATTGTGCCTAGTCAGTTAAACAAGAACCTGGCTGGAAGCTACCAAGCTACAATGGCAAAGGCTAACAAGCTAGTGTGTTCAAACATTAAAGAGAAGCTAATTACCCATTTTATTTGCATGAGTTTGATCAAAGGATCATCGATCATGTTTGCCCCAAACAGCCAGAATACCTTACCAGACATTAGCTACAAGATAGCAAGCAACAACTGGCAGCAAGGGTGTGTGTACGTCACCAGACTCCATTTCTTACAGTTATCTTCGAGTGTATTTCCTTTTCCCACATCTCCTCTGAAATTACATTTCCCTTTCAAGAGAATTACAGTACATTTCAATGGATTTTGGCAATGTAGATAAACAACTATGTTTAGCACTGGAGTAGAACACTACACTTATCTGGTCTGGCTGTTGGGGATCATAAACACTCTGGGCAGATACCACACTTCTCGCTTTGATGCAACGATGCAATGATGCAAAATATGTTTCAGACGATTGCACCTATTAGTGTTGTTTAATCTCCACACCCCCATTGTACAAATGGTCTTTATCTTATTGGGTATTCTACAACAAGCACAAAAGTCTTCCTGCTCCTAGAAAAATTTTTTGGAAGATAGGGATCTTCTCACATTCATACTATTGTGGTATGAGAAAAGCTATGTTCTGAATACAATTAAGCTTCTTCCAAAGACAAATTATTTACATTTATTTTAAAATGAGTGACTCTAAAGAGGACCCTGAAACAATGAGTATTAGTTCCATGCTCTTGTTTCCATCATTAAATCTGATACCCCTTTTCCATTTTAGTAAAGCTTTCTGCTCCACCTGTTGCTACATTACTGTGTACTCTGGCAGTGCTCTCCTTTGGAACAAACAGGGCTCAATGTTAATGGGAGGCATTAGTCCGGCTGGATCAACATGAGATGAGCATCTATCTTCCTGCTGTCCCTGGCAACAAATGTGACATCTCTTCACCTGAGCCACTAATAGCCTGTAATAAGAGGGAAATGAAGCATGTTTGATTTGTTAGACAGAATGTCCCTGACCTCACCTTAGGCCACAGACCAACCAGTCACTGCCTACATGACCATTTCCAGTAGAAAGGGGACAGACCTAGCCAAAATATCCTCACTTTCAAAAAATATTCAAAGGTCTCAAAATGTGTTCTGCCAATGATAGCTGTAGAACACACACACACACACACACACACACAACCACCCACCCACCCACACACACACACACACACACACAACACACACACACCCACCCACCCACCCACCCACACACACACACACACACACACACACACACACACACGTAGTTATCAGGCAATAAAGACAGACACTAAACCTCTATAGAAAATTATAAATAAATCATATATATTAGGGCTGTCAATCAACTGAAATATTTTATTGTGATTAATCACATGATAGTCCATAGTCCAAATAGTGCAACCAGAAAATACAATTTAGATAAAATAAAACTGAAAAGAGAAAAAAATAACAGACGTAAATTTAAATAGAATTATAGTTATACATTTTAAGATTAAGAAGACTGTTTCCAGGGTGTGTATGCATGTCTGTG
Source organism: Sparus aurata (assembly GCF_900880675.1). Lineage (NCBI taxonomy): Eukaryota > Metazoa > Chordata > Actinopteri > Spariformes > Sparidae > Sparus > Sparus aurata. The sequence goes on along the minus strand of NC_044203.1, from coordinate 1,925,735 downwards.
ATATATGGTGTGTGCTGAGTGTGTGTTATGTTGGTTTGTGAGACTTTATTGTCATGTCCTATAATATTTTGTGGCATTGTGTTGCTTGGTGTGGTTTCTTGTGTGTTCTGGCTTCTGCTTACAGAGGTGCATGGAGAGGCTGGGCGGAGTTTTCAATGACCAGAGCCGCAGTCACAGACGCACCTGCAGCAGGTTGGCAATCAGCGGCTGCTGATAAAGCCTTGCTCTTCACGCTACCTGCTGCCAGATGATTGTATCAACTAGATGTGGTACATGGCTGCAAATAGACTGTAGATTACCACGGCTTCTACTGTGTTGTTTCGTTCTCCTGTGAGATTAATTCCTTTTCCTCCAGTGATCACCAACTCGCCGTCTTCCTGTGCTCCCTGCTCCAGCCATCCAGCCCTTCGCACCTCTTCAGGCACTGCTTCATTCTGTGCTACCCGGTGCTACCTGCATCCCTGTGAGCAACAGAGCTGCCAAGCGTCACGCTTTGAGTTTGACAGTCACGCAATTTGACCCATTCTCACACCACATGCCACACTTGACATTTCTCACGCTTATATTTCCCCATTCAATACTCTATATTTATTTTTTCATGATAATAAACTTTGGTCCTCATGGATTGCCTTAGTTCGAGTAACTCTGATTGACTGACCGAGATAACCAATCCCAGATCAATCCATCAGTCCTTTGTGCCTAAATATAACCAACCATGGAGGGAACCACGCAATATAAACCAATCAGAAGCAACGTAAGGCAGGTCTTGGCGTCTCTAACTATCTTTCACACACAACAGCGCCGACATTTAAAACCCACTCGACGTTCTCCTGTGTGTGTGAGAGAGAGAGCGGGTGAGTGTGTGTGTGTGAGAGACAGAGCGCGGATGAGCGTGTGTGTGTGAGAGAGAGAGAGCGCGGGTGAGTGTGTGTGTGAGAGAGAGAGAGAGCGCGGGTGAGTGTTGTGTGTGAGAGAGAGAGAGCGCGGGTGAGTGTGTGTGTGTGAGAGAGAGAGAGCGCGGGTGAGTGTGTGTGTGTGAGAGAGAGAGAGCGCGGGTGAGTGTGTGTGTGTGAGAGAGAGAGAGCGCGGGTGAGTGTGGTGTGTGTGAGAGAGAGAGAGCGCGGGTGAGTGTGTGTGTGTGAGAGAGAGAGAGCGCGGGTGAGTGTGTGTGTGTGAGAGAGAGAGAGCGCGGGTGAGTGTGTGTGTGAGAGAGAGAGAGCGCGGGTGAGTGTGTGTGTGTGTGAGAGAGAGAGAGCGCGGGTGAGTGTGTGTGTGAGAGAGAGAGAGCGCGGGTGAGTGTGTGTGTGTGTGAGAGAGAGAGCGCGGGTGAGTGTGTGTGTGAGAGAGAGAGAGCAGGTGAGTGTGTGTGTGTGTGTGAGAGAGAGAGAGAGAGCGTGGATGAGTGTGTGTGTGAGAGAGAGGGAGAGCGCGGGTGAGTGTGTGTGTGTGAGAGAGAGAGAGCGCGGGTGAGTGTGTGTGTGTGAGAGAGAGAGAGAGAGCGCGGTGAGTGTGTGTGTGAGAGAGAGAGAGAGCGCGGGTGAGTGTGTGTGTGAGAGAGAGAGAGCGCGGGTGAGTGTGTGTGTGAGAGAGAGAGAGCGCGGGTGAGTGTGTGTGTGTGAGAGAGAGAGAGCGCGGGTGAGTGTGTGTGTGTGAGAGAGAGAGAGCGCGGGTGAGTGTGTGTGTGTGAGAGAGAGAGAGCGCGGGTGAGTGTGTGTGTGAGAGAGAGAGAGCAGGTGAGTGTGTGTGTGTGTGTGTGAGAGAGAGAGAGAGAGAGAGCGTGGATGAGTGTGTGTGTGAGAGAGAGAGAGAGCGGGTGATGTGTGTGTGTGAGAGAGAGAGAGCGCGGGTGAGTGTGTGTGTGGTGAGAGAGAGAGAGCGCGGGTGAGTGTGTGTGTGTGAGAGAGAGAGAGCGCGGGTGAGTGTGTGTGTGAGAGAGAGAGAGCGCGGGTGAGTGTTGTGTGAGAGAGAGAGAGCGCGGGTGAGTGTGTGTGTGAGAGAGAGAGAGCGCGGGTGAGTGTGTGTGTGAGAGAGAGAGAGCGCGGGTGAGTGTGTGTGTGTGAGAGAGAGAGAGCAGGTGAGTGTGTGTGTGTGTGTGTGAGAGAGAGAGAGGAGAGAGCGTGGATGAGTGTGTGTGTGAGAGAGGGAGAGCGCGGGTGAGTGTGTGTGTGTGAGAGAGAGAGCGCGGGTGAGTGTGTGTGTGAGAGAGAGCGCGGGTGAGTGTGTGTGTGTGTGAGAGAGAGAGCGCGGGTGAGTGTGTGTGTGAGAGAGAGAGAGCGCGGGTGAGTGTGTGTGTGAGAGAGAGAGAGCGCGGGTGAGTGTGTGTGTGAGAGAGAGAGAGAGAGAGAGAGACCTTTAAAACAATGTTTATTTACATAATAAATAAACATCCTCGAACCTTGGAGTTTCTGTTTACATGGATCATGAACAACCAGCCGCTGTAAGAAGCACTACCACGGAAGAGCCTGGAGTGTCGGCTCCTACCTCCCCCTATTCCCAAAGGAACAGCGAATGTATGTAAATATATGTTCATTTTGAAAAATCAGCAAACTCTTTTTGAAAAATCAGCGAACTCTTTTTACATGAGTGTGTGAGTTTGTGCAGTAAATCTAGCTAGCAAGAAGCTAGCTACTTGACAGCCATGGCTTCCGACAACACCACCCTCATAAGAGCAAATAAACAAATATCTGACCTCAAAGACGACATCCGTCGACTCTCCCAGGAGTTGCAGAAGAAACAGGCCCTGTTGACCTCCTGTCTGGACATTGCCCATGAACAATCCATGCAAATAGTCTCACTCAAAGCGGCCCTCCAGGATTCTGCTCCATGGGATACCTCCACCTGTCCGCGGCCTTTCACTTCCTCAACCCCCAGCCCTCCAGTCATCCTGGGCTGAAGTTGTGATCCGCGGCAGAAAGGGGAGCCCAGGATACGACTGTCTCTCCTCCTCGCCTGAGCCTCTCCAAACCGCTTCGACGCCCTGGCAGACAAACCAGATCTCCGCCCGGTCCCGGGAGGCCCCGCCACCTGCTCTCTACACACGGCTGCTGGCGGTCGTACGGCTCCTGGCTCCGGGGCTGCCTGCTTCAGGGAGCCGCTGGCCCCTCTCCGCCTGCGACCGCTGGTGCTCCGGACTCGGTCCTCGGGCGGCTCCACGTCCAGGATGGCTGGCCCTACACCTGCGGTGAGGGAGGTTAGCTCCCCCGAGGCTAGCTCCTCCCCGCCGTTACCCCGCCGGTGACCGGAGCCGCTGTTCTTCTGTCACGGATCGCCAGCTGTCTTCCAGGACAACCATCTCTACTTCTCGCCGCAAATTCCTGAAGGAAGCCGTTCTCCGACGCTCTGGAGGCGTGCGCCACCCGACGTCGCTGGCGGACTCTCTTCCTCCTGGGGCCGGGGCGGCCGACCCACCGCAACACCTGTCCTGCCGGGCACCGTCGCCGATCCTGCCGTCAGCACACGCCCCAGACGCTGGATCAACACCATCCCTCCCCGGCTCAACCTCATCCTCGCCCACTCTTTCCACCAACCACCCTGATCATTGGGGACTCCATTACACAAATATCCACTTTTTCAACGCCACCACCTGTTGTCTCCCCGGTGCCACAGTCCTGGATATCCTGGAAAAACTTCCTCGGCTGCTGCAGTCTCTCCCGTCCTCCATTACCCGACTAGTTATGCATGTAGGGACCAACGACACAGCTCGGGGTGCCTCTGAACTGACAAAACGTGCTTTTATCTCCCTCCTGGACTTCCTTCGCACTTGTGGAAAATCTGTTTTTATTTCTGGCCCCATTCCCACATTTGGTCGTGGCGACGTGCGCTTCTCCAGATTATTAATGCTCAACACCTGGCTCAAACCTGCCTGCTACATCAGAGGTCTTAACTTTACGGACAATTTTAATCTCTTCTGGAACCGCCCCTCCTTTTTAAATCCGATGGCATCCATCCTAGCACCACAGGTGCTCGCATGCTTGCAGCCAATATCCAATATTCCGTACATCATGCTCCACGTGACTGACTATTTAACAACCACACACCCCCTCCTTTGACATTCTTCCTCACCCCATGCCAGCAGCAGTACAAAGCACAGTCCAGCTCTCTAGCGCCCCCGTCCCTCCCACTCAGCCCATAAAATCCATCTGGTCCAACTCCCGTCCCCTTCACGCAACACAGTGTCCTAGCCTCCCTGCCCCGGTCGGCTAGTAGCACTGCGAAAGCACCACTGTCAACTTCGGTTTACTCACGAGCAAGGGCCATCTTATCCAGGATCTCAACACTGACCATAAGTTTGACCTTTTCTGTTTAACTGAAACCTGGCAACAATCCAACGACCGGCGAGAAGTGGAAAGTCTCGCCGGTGCCTACCCCTGCTTTCACCTCCTTCGAATCCACTGTTTGTCAGCTCTCTGGACCGACTCCCACCATCATTGCTACTGTTTACCCGGCCCCCAAAACCAAATATTGACTTTCTACAGGACTTTGCTGCTCTGCTCACCACCTATCCACCCTTTCATCCACAAACAACATAGTACTGGGAGATTTTAACATTCACATGGACAATACCAACAACCACTTACCAAAGACTTTACATCCTGCCTCAACAGTTTTGGATTTCAACAGCACACCGATACCCCCACTCACTCCAAGGGTCACATTCTGGACTTAATCTGCTGCTCTGGTGTTTCCCCTTCCGATCTAACTGCAGTTGAACTCCCCATAACCCGACCACTTCCTCCTCTCATTTAATGTAAAACTCTCTCTCCTCCACTACCAAGCTCCCCCGTCTCATTCTTTTCGCAATATTAAGGATATTAACTTAGATTCCCTCTCCTCCAGCATTGACTCCCTCATGGCCACTCAGAACTCACTCACCTTCGAACAGCTGGTTTCACACTACAACACTGGACTCCAACAGATACTCAACGCCCTTGCTCGCTAAAAACCAGATCTGTCTCCTTCTCCCTTTCCGCTCCCTGGTTTACCCCCCGAACTTCGACTTATGAAAGCTAAAGGACGACAACTCGAGCGGCTATATAGGAAAACTGGACTTCATATTCACAAAGACATTTACAAAAATCATATGTTGCATTACAAGAACTGCATTACCCAACCAAATCCAATTAATTACACTGCTATAATCTGTTCCAACAAAGGTAACACTAAATCACTATTCTCACTGTACAAGAATATCACCCAAGCCCCAGAATCTCTACCATCTCACCTCTGTTCAACTGCTTTCTGTAACTCCATCATGTCATTCCTCAGTCAGAAAATCCAGATGATCCACCAACATCTCAGCTCACAAACCACCCTCAATGTCATATCCGAACTTCCTCCTCCTACCCACTTTTTCTCCTGCTTCCAGCTCCCCAACTCCGCAGAAATTTCAGATCTTATCCGCAAGTCCAAGCCATCCACCTGTCAGCTAGACCCTCTCCCCACGGTTCTGGTCAAAGCCTGCCTCCCTTCCCTGGTCCCTCTAATCTCTGCCATTATCCACTTCTCTCTCCACTGGAACTGTTCCTACACCATTCAAGACTGCCGCAATTACCCCAATTTTGAAAAAACCCGGTGCAGATCCCACAAACTTCAATAACCTACGTCCAATCTCTAATCTCCCCTTCATTTCCAAGATTCTTGAAAAAACAGTAGCAACTCAACTCCTTTCATTTATTCAACAACAACCTGTACGAACAGTTCCAGTCTGGTTTCCGCCCTCTCCATAGCACAGAAACTGCACTCTTAAAAATAACCAACGACCTCCTCATGGCAGCTGATACTGGTTTACTCTCCATTCTCATCCTCCTCGATCTCAGTGCAGCCTTCGACACCATCTGTCACACCACCCTCCTCAAGAGACTGTCCTCCCTCGGTATCACTCATACTCCTCTAAACTGGTTCAAATCATATCTCTCCTGCCGTACTCAGTTCATCCAGCTCAAAACCTTCACATCCCAACCTTCCCTTGTCACCTCTGGTGTGCCTCAGGGCTCTGTCCTGGGGCCCCTCCTCTTTATCATTTATCTCCTTCCCCTTGGCAATATCTTCCGCAAACATACATCCCTTTTCACTGTTACGCAGATGACACCCAGCTCTACCTCGCCAGCAAACCCACTTCCAACCTCCCTCCCTCCTCCCTTACCGACTGCTTAACTGAAATAAAATCCTGGTTCACTTCAAATCTACTAAAACTCAACTCTGACAAAACTGAGATTCTTCTCATTGGCACACAGTCAACACTTTCCAAAACCGACAGTTTCCCCCTCATCATTGATAACTGCTCTGTTTCCCCCTCCCCACAGGTTAAGAGTCTGGGTGTCACCCGACAGTACACTCTCCTTCCAATCTCACATCAATAACATCACCCGGTCTGCTTACTTCCACCTACGCAACATCAACCGCCTCCGCCCCTCCCTTACTCCCCATACCACTGCTATCCTCATCCATAGTCTCATCACTTCCCGTCTGGATTACTGCAACTCCCTCCTCTCCGGTCTCACCCACAAATCCCTGCACAAACTTCAACTGGTCCAGAATTCAGCTGCCCGTGTCATCACCAGAACCCCCTCCATCCACCACATCACTCCCGTCCTACAGCAGCTCCACTGGCTCCCGGTCAAGTCCCGCATTGACTTCAAAATCCTTCTGCTAACATTCAAGGCCATTCACAATCTTGCCCCCCCATATCTTTCCAATCTTCTCCATATCGCCACTCCCTCTCGCACCCTCCGTTCATCCTCCATTCTGCTGACTGTCCCCCCTGCCCGTCTCACCACCATGGGGAGCAGAGCTTTCAGCCGCTCTGCTCCCCGGCTCTGGAACTCTCTGCCACCCGAAATAAGGAACACCACTACACTATCTGATTTCAAGTCCAAACTCAAAACACACCTGTTTAAGATCGCCTTTCTTAGTTAAATGAATTTTCTGTCCATTTTTACTGTTTTCTTCTCTTGTGTACTTTGTGGCTTAAATTGTCTTTGTTTACTGTA